>NW_026948187.1:7187745-7255245 GCF_963921235.1 Mobula hypostoma | reverse complement strand
CTCAGGGAAAACCCCGGCCGATCTCAGACACTGCTCGGCCCGCAGCCAGTGAAGCAGAGCGCAGCCGCTCCCTCTACTCCGCTCCGCCCACCCCGGCCCCGCCCTTCAGAACGGGCGGAGCAAATCAGCCAATAGCAGTGCGAGGACGGCCGTCCATCAGGCCGGAAAGGGCGGGGCCTCCTGTCCTCACTCATTTCACTCTCGAAGGCCTCTCGGAATCGTGAAGTCAAACCTTTGAGTGAAATATGCTGCAGTTGCTCCAGTTGATAATCTGGCTTCACGGTAAAACGTCGACCTCTTTTAATTATTCCACAACCTATTCTCTATCGTTTTCGCTCGGTCTCCACTCTCATTTTTTTCCATCTCCCTTTCTTTCTGCCGTTCCTTTTTTTTGTCCACTGTTGTGTTTTTTCCCTATTGCATTTCAATCACCAAACATGTTTTATTGTTTTCTTCCCTTCCTTATCCACTTGACGTATTCACCCCTTTCCATTCTCTGTCTGTACCCATCTGCCCATTTCTCCCTCTCCCTTTCTCCCTTTCTCACTCTCCCTTTCTCCCATACTCTTCTTCCCTTTCTCTGTCTTTCTCTCTCATTTTCGCGATTTATCTAGGCAATATTATATATCTGTATCTTCTTCTTCATCTGCTCTTCTTTATTCTCTGACTCTCTTTCTCTCTTTTCCTGACATTTTCTGCCTTTGTCCAATTCTTACTACATATCTCCCATTCAAATTTAGCTCTGCCCCTCTCTCTCGTTCTGTCTCTCTCTCTCACATTCTCTCTCTCTCTCTCTCTCTCTCTCTCTCTCTCTCTCTCTCTCTCTCTCTCTCTCAACCTGATCCCCCGACAGTCTTATCAGTCTACCTATCGTTTGTCTGTCTTCTGCACCCAGAGCTTTTGTTTCACAGATCTCCAACCATCCTTCAATTTACTGACCGGTCCCATATATCTCATCCGCTCCCCACCTATTCCGCCTCTCTACGCGGTCCGTCTAACCCCACCTTCCACCCGCTCCCCGCTCCCCAGTTTAATCGCCCTTTCTTTCAGCCACTTCTATTTCTATCCATTGTTGTCTGTCTGTCTCTCTCTCCACCTACATTTGATTTTGCGTCCCTTATCTCATTTTTCCCATCTATCCCTTCTGCACCTCACTGTCAAGTCAGTCTGTATCACCCCAACTCCACCCGCTGATATTTTTTTCCCCAAACTCCTCCCGTCCTGCAGATTATTGACCTTGCCCTTCTCCCCGTCTCCCTTCCAGGTGTGAGCCCGCAGACCATCGTTCAGACTCCTCCGGCCCTCACCGAGCATCCCGGTGAAAGTGTAACTCTGAGGTGCCTCAGAAAAGGCAGCAGCAGCAGTAACGCCTTCTACTGGTACAGACAACACCCCGGGAAGGAGATTCACAACCTCTTTTACTCCGGGGCTGTCAACACCGTCTATCCTCAGGAGGCCGTGGACGGATTCACCGCCCGGAGACCGGATGCCGAGACGTTCATTCTGATCTCTCCCGGCGTGCTGCCGAACCACTCGGCCGTCTACTTCTGCGGGTGGAGTCTTCACAGTGACTCGGGGACGCAGCGGCGCTGAACAAAAACCTTCTAACGTGACAGGAAACAGCTGGCTGTGGTTTTGGCCAAAAACAAGTATTTACTGTCTTCGTTATATCTATCATACTGTCTCGTACTTTCTCTCTTTTTTCGTTCCCACTCTCACCTCTCCCTATTCTTCCCTCTCTTCCCGCGTTTCCTCTCCATGTCACCTCGGGTTGTAGGTTCACCCAACCTCAGTGGATAAACCCTGTTTGTATTTACACGATCTGCATCCGAGCGGCGAACAAGCACAAGGAGCGTCACGCCTTTGGAACAACGTCACGCCCATTCGCATATCTCCGCAACCCCGGAGTAAAAGAGGTTGTGAATCTCCTTCCCGGGGTATTGTCTGTACCAGTAGAAGGCGTTACTGCTGCTGCTGCCTTTTCTGAGGCACCTCAGAGTTAAAATAGCAATATATACGTACTAAAAAGCATAAAATATGAATATGATAATTATTTCTAAGTTCCTTGACTCATTCGGTATCCAAACGGCAGGTCCTGAATTACTGCATTCAGCAACACCGGGACCATCTTTATCTTTTTACACTGAAACAGAACTGGTTTGTCTTTTAGTCGTGAATAGTTTATATGACGTCATTTTTCCCCGTGAATGGTGCTCGTCTGGTGTTCTGTGCCTTTGATGCTGCCGCCGGTAAGTTGGTCAAACACAATAAATTCGACATTAACTTTGACATCGCCATGGAAACGGACCCCTCCAGCCGAACTCTTCCATGCCGTCACTGTTTACAACCAAGACCGTCCCAGCTGACGGTGACCGGCCAATCCCTCTGTGACCCTCTCCTATCGATGTACTTCTGTACAAGTAGATGTTGTTTAAACTTTGTTAACATGTCCGTCATTATTTCTAGCCACAACTAACCATCATCATCTGAAGTCCCCTGTCAATCTCTCGACTCCCATTAATAATCCCGTGCCGTCCCGTTTTAAGTACAGTACAGTTCCCGTCCCATTTTAAATCTGTGTCCTCATCCTCGACTTTGCCGGGAATGAAATCCTAGTCCGGGCAATTTCTCCTTGATTCTTGGAAACTCAGGACATTGCATTACCCTGGTAAATCTTTTCTGCGCTCGTTCTAGTTTAACATCTTTCCGATAATATAGTGACCCAAACCTGGTTAATGATTGAAGATTAATTATTGTGTTAGATTATTTCTTACGTTGCAGTAACGGCGCCAGGGCGAGTAACAGCAACATCCTCTCTCCGGAATCCCTCTCTGTGTTGTGCGAGGCAGCGACTGGGGAGAAACGCCTCGTCTAAGCCCCGCCCCTTCCGGGCAAATTGCCGCCGGCAGTCACCGTCTGGTGTGGAGGGGCCAATCGGCAGTATCGGAAAATGCTGAAGACGGGGGTCTCGGCACGAAACGTCAACTGTCTGTTCATTTCCATGTCCGCGCCCAGACCTTCTCATATTATGAGTGTTGATTCAGATTTCCAGCATCAGCAGTTTCCGGTGTTTAGACAGCGGTGAACGCAATCAGCTCCGTCATCAGCAACAGCCTCTCCAGCATCGAGGGCATCTTCAAGGGGAGACCCTCAAAAAGGCAGCATCCGTCACCAGCGACCCCAACCACCAAGGAGATGCCCTCTTCGCAGTACTGCCATCGGGGAGGAGGTACAGGAGACTGAAGACACATACTCAGCGGTTCAGGAACAGCTTCTGCCCCTCCGCCATCAGATTTCTGATCGGAAAATGAACGTATCAACACTACCTCAGTAATCTTCCCTCTCGTGTTTGCAATACATTTTGTGTGTGTGTGTGTGTGTGTGTGTGTGTGTGTGTGTGTGTGTTTTTAATACAATGTTTCTGCTGAATTATTTCCGCGTTTTTTTTTCATCTGACTATTTATTTATCTCGGCTTTAGTCTATTTACTGTTTGTTTCGCTGCGCGGTCGTCCGTCTCTCTATCTATTTGTTTATTTCTATTTATATTTATTGTCTTTTTGAGTAAATTTGATATATTACAGCGGATTTCTAACTTCAACTAACTATTATCATCTGAAGTCCCCTTTCAATCTCTCGCCTCCTATTAATAATCCCGTGCCGTCCGGTTTAAAGTATCAGTCCCCGTCCCGTTTTAAATCTGTGTCCTCATCCTCGACTTTCCCAAAATGAAATCCTAGTCCAGACAATTTCTCCCTGATTCTTTATGCTCGGACCATTGCATTACCCTGGTAAATCTTTTCTGCACTGGTTCTAGTTTAACATCTTTCCGATAATAGAGTGACCCAAACCCGGTTACTGATTGAATATTAATTATTGTCTTAGGTGATTCCTTGCGCTGAAACAACGGCGCCAGGACGAGTAACAGCAGCATCCTATCTCCGGAATCCCTCTCTGTGTTGTGCGTGGTAGCGTCTGGGGAAAACCCCCGCCCATTCCGGGCATATTACCGGCTGCGGTCTCCTTCTGGTGTGGCGGGGCCAATCCGCGGTATGAAGAGGTGGGACTCGGCCCGAAACGTCGACGATATGTTCGTTTCCATATCTGCGCCCTGATCCGCTCGGTTCCTGCAGCATTTCCATCATTTGCAGACTTCCACGTGTTTAGAGCGTCATAAACTTCACTAAATCCATCAACAACTGTAGCCTGCCCAGCATCGACGACAGCTTCAACAGGCGAACCTCAGTAAGATAGCATCCAGCATCGACGACCCCCGCCGCCTCGGACAGGGTCTCTTCTCATTACTACCATCAAGGAGGAGGTACAGGGGGCTGAAGACACATATTCATTGATTCAGGAACTTCTTCCCCTGCTTTCCGACTGGCGCTTGAACCCATGAACACCACCTCGTTTGTTTGCACTGCACTGTTTCTGTGTGTGTGTGTGTGTGCGCGCGTGTGTGTGTGTGTGTGTCTTGTATCTGTCTGTCTGTCTGTTTAATGACATATGTGTTTCTTTATCTAACGATTTATTTATTTATTTCCGCATTGGTCTTTTTATGTATTTATATGCTATTTATTGTTTGTTTGTTTGTTGATCTGCGCAGTCGTTTATTTATTTATAATTGCTGTCATTTACAGTATATTTCAGCTATTGAACCGGACTGCTGGCAAACCAACAATGGATCGGCTGCCCGGCCGCCAGGAGAGCGGGAGCAAGTGTTGCAGGAGGAGCGGATGGTGACGGGATCTGATTGAGCCGGGAGTGGGGGTGGACTCAGCGGAGAAGAGCTGTCAGTGCAAGTCGATGTTGATCGTCTCGCAGTATGCACTTTGTAACACGCACACAATGCCGGAGAAACAGCGTCTTATACTCCACTGGGTAGCCTGCAGCCTGATGCATGAATATTGATTTCTCTGACTTCCGGTAATGACACCACCCTCTCCCGCCCCCACCTGAGCCACTCCGCATCTCCTTTTCCCTAGACTTTGAGCAGAGGAGATGAAACATTATGTTATAGTTATATAAGTCGTTGATGAGGCTACTCTCAAGAAATGTGCGCATTTGTCAGGGGAAGGGGTTGTGTCAGTGCCATAGTAACTTTGAGGAAGCAAATGGAGGGGGTAGCATTGGGAAATTTCGGTTCGCTTGTTGGCACGGTTGGGCCAGTCTCCGTGCCGTTCTGATTTATGACTCTACTTGGGGAGCAAGTGGTTAGAATTTACTTGATTTTATACATCCGTCCAGCGGAGGGCGCTATAGCACCGTGCGCAACGCAATGAAGGTGACCCATAGCTTCTCAAAGGGGATTTCTATTTGGTCCCTATACTGTCCCCCTGCACATTATGTCCTTCTATCAAAAAGAAAGCCAAACGTCCGAAACCATCCAAAAGTCGACAATCCTTGTATTCTTAGATTCACGAGGATGTAAAGCAGTGCCTCAGAGAAGCGGTATCGATACCTGAGGGAAACGCGAAGCTTGGTTGTGTTGCGGGAAGTGCAACAGGTTGTCCTTGCTTACAACGGGTCATGGTGAGAATGCAGAGCTGGACAGAGGAGAGTCCGGTAGGGTTGAACCAAACAACAGAAAGGACGGTTGCGGGAGCCCTGTCACAACCAGGACTCGTCTGCTCGGCAGATTCGATAATTGTGCTCGTGGATACGTACGGGTCAGATAATTACTTCATTACGGCGGTATTTAACTCTCTGCTTGTCGTTGTAGCTCTTGTGCATACTCGAGCAAAGCACAGCAACGTTACGCTGCCGGCTTGCATTCGGCCTTCCGTGAGAACAGTGGTTTCACTCTGAGGTACAGCGGTATTCGGTTTACACTTGGATATTCGTTTCAGACGCGGTGTTCACATCTCGTTTCATGTGTGAGAGTTTTAGTTAATAGCTCTGTTTGACATTGCGTTTATTCTGTTGTGTTCTTTCCTTAAAATACTGTTCGCATTAAAGCCGCGTCTTTCTCTTTCAAGCTCTCTCAATCTCCCGCTTTCCCCCTCTCTCTCCATTAATCTCTCTGTCTCTCAATCTCGCTCCCCTCTCTCTATCCCCCCACCTCTTTTCCTCTCTCTCTCATTCTCTCTCTCCCTCTCTCTCTCTCTCTCTCTCCTCTGTCGCTTTTCTCCGTCCAAATCGCCCTGAGACACTCCTCTGACCATTAAATCGTGGTTTCCTGGGTATGTGCTTTGTTTCTTATCTGGCTGATCTGAGAAATAAAAATCAATATACTTCTGTTCCTCACATCACAAACCACCTTGCGCCTCCTCAGAGAAATCCCCGGCCGGCCTCAGACACTGCTCGGCCCGCAGCCAGTGAAGCCGCTCCCTCTACTCCTCTTCACCCACTCTGACCCCGCCCTTCAGAACGGGTGGAGCAAATCAGCCAATAGCAGTGTGAGGACGGACGTCCATCAGGCCGGAAAGGGCGGGGCCTCCTGTCCTCACTCATTTCACTCTCGAAGGCCTCTCGGAATCGTGAAGTCAGACCTCGGAGTGAAATATGCTGCAGTTGCTCCAGTTGATAATCTGGCTTCATGGTAAAATGTCGACCGACTTCTTTTAATTATTCCACAACCTATTCTCTATCGTTTTCGCTCGGTCTCCACTCTCATTTTTTTCCATCTCCCTTTCTATATGCCGTTCCTATTTTTTGTCCACTGTTGTGTTTTTTCCCTATTGCATTTCAATCACCAAACATGTTTTATTGTTTTCTTCCCTTCCTTATCCTCTTGACGTATTCATCCCTTTCCATTCTCTGTCTGTACCCATCTGCCCATTTCTCCCTCTCCCTTTCTCCCTTTCTCACTCTCCCTTTCTCCATTACTCTTCTTCCCTTTCTCTGTCTTTCTACCTCATTTTCGCGATTTATCTGGCAATATTTTATCTCTGTATCTTCGTCTTCATCTGCACTTCTTTATTCTCTGACTCTCTTCCCCTCTTGAACTGACATTTTCTACCTTTGTCCAATTCTTATTACATACCTCCCTTTCAAATTGTCCCTATGTCTCGTTCTGTCTCTCTCACATTCTCTCTCTCTCCCTCCCTCTCTCTCTCCCTCTTTCTCTCTCTCTCTCTCTCAACCTGATTCCCCCTGTCAGTCTTATCAGTCTACCTATCGTATTGTCTGTCTTCTGGACCCAGAGCTTTTGTTTCACAGATCTCCAACCATCCTTCACTTTACTGACCATTCCCATGTATCACCTCCGCTCCTCACGTATTCCGCCTCTCTACGCGGTCCGTCTAACCCAACACTCCAGCCGCTCCCCGCTCCTCGGTTTTCCCGAATCATCTCCCGTTCTGTAGATTATTGACCTTGCCCTTCTCCCCGTCTCAGTTCCAGGTGTGAGCCCGCAGGCCATCCTTCAGACTCCTCCGGCCCTCACCGAGCATCCCGGGGAAAGTGTGACTCTGAGGTGCCTCAGAAAGGGCAGCAGCAGCAGTAACGCCTTCTACTGGTACAGACAATACCCCGGGAAGGAGATTCACAACCTCTTTCACTCCGCGGGTGCTAACACCGTTTATCCTCAGGAGGCCGTGGACGGATTCACCGCCCGGAGACCGGATGCCGAGACGTTCATTCTGATCTCTCCCGGCGTGCTGCCGAACCAGTCGGCCGTCTACTTCTGCGGGTGGAGTCCTCACAGTGACTCGGGGACACAGCGGCGCTGAACAAAAACCTTCTGACCTGATAGGAAACAGCTGGCGGTGGGTTTGGCCAGAAACAAGCATTTACTGTCTTCGCTATCTCTATCACACTCTCTTGTTCTTTCTCTCTTTTTTAGTTTTCGCTCTCACCTGTCGCTATTCTTCCCTCTCTTCCCGCGTTTCCTCTCCATGTCACCTCGGGTTGTAGGTTCACCCAACCTCAGTGGATAAACCCTGATTGTATTTACACTTTCTGCATCCGAGCGGCGAACAAGCACAAGGAGCGTCACGCCTTTGGAACAACGTCACGTCCATTCGCATTCTCCGCAGATGATTGGACGACGGCGAGCCAATCACATCCCGCGTTTGCTGACATTGGCCGCACTTGGCCACAGCCCACATCCTGTGTCGATCGGGTGGGGCTGGACTGAGAGCTCATCTCGCTCACTCACTCCGCGCTTCTCCTAGTCCACTGAGATCAGACACTGAGACAAGAGCCCACGTCGGGTCCACACGCTGCAGCCAAATCACCGAAATGAGATTCCTCGCCCTTTTTCTGGGTCTTATTTTCAACTACCCCAGTAAGTAACTTCCACCTCGAATACTCGACCTTTCAGCCAAGGATATCTTGAATTCCACAACTCTTTAAGATGTACATTTCGATCCAATTCCGTCATCGCCTGAATATTAGATATTTTAGTACAATAAAATGTTTATTGGCTTCAAGAGTAACAACTTGTCCCGCATAACTCATTTGATCACTCCGTCATTGTAAGAAGATGATCATATTGTATCGGATTTATTGAGGGAAACGGTACGGTGGCAGGCCTCCCGGGACATCTGATCAATTAACCAACTAACCCGCACGTCTTTGAAATGTAGGAAGCTGTGTGAATGTCTGATCAAACCGGGGGACGCCCAAGAGGTCACGTGGAGAACGTACAAACTCCTTACAGACAGACGCGGAACTGAATAGGAGCGCTGTAACAGCGTCTCGTTGACCGTAACGTCCCTCTCCAATGTGAGAATACGTTTCTCCTGAACAGTATCCCGTCATTTGGCAAGGCTCGAAGGGTGGTTTTGATCCCCGCACCTCGCGCTAATCTGGAACGATCCCTTCCTAATGATGCCTTCTACGTCCTTTTTAACGAACAAGTGCGTGTTCAGTGCAATGCAGATCAATAGTTCTCTCATATCACCTGCTTCCTGTCGCCTGCGAAGGTTTTTGTCGGGCCCCCGCGTGTCTCTGAGCCACTGTGAGGACTCCAGGCGCAGTAGTAGACGGCCGACTGCTCCGGGCGCAGGCTGGTGGAGTTGAGAATGAACGTGTTTGCATCTGGTCTCCAGGCGGTAAAGCCGTCCACAGCCCCTTCCGGATTTACGATATCGGTAGACGCGGAATGAAACATGTACTGAATCTCCCTACCCGGATATTGTCTGTACCAGTAGAGATAATTGCTAGCGCTACCGCCGTCCAGGATGCATTCCAGCTCCACGCTCTCGCCGGGAGATTTGGAGAGAGCCGGCGTGTCCTGGCGAACGGACTGCGACGTCGCACCTGAAGAAGGGAACGGGAAGTGAAGAGAGTTAAATGAACCGGCAAACCCGAGTACGTGGGATCATTTGTTAAAGGGGAGGACGGGATGTAGGGGAAAACGAACATCATTGAGGGATACGGAATGGAAACTAGTTCATACCAACACTGTTTACCGCCGAGCTCGTCCCATCTTCGGGTGTCCGGTCAAAAGACCCGTAAACCTCTCCAATCCAAGAACTCATGTGTAAGTAGATGAAGTTTAAACTTCCCTAATATGTCGGCCAGTATTTCAGGAAGCTACTTCGATATGAGTCATCATCCGCTGATATCCGCTATAATTAGTGCTCTCCCATAATAAACCCGTTCCGTCCCGTTTTAAGCACCCGTTCCCCTCCCGCTTTAGCTCCATCCCTTATCTTCGGCTACCCCGGGAATGAAATCCTAGTTGAAGAAACCTCTCCTTGTACCTCGGGCACGCAGAGACTGGCAAAATTCTGCGAAAACTTCACCGCCCTCGTTCTAATTTAACATCTTTCCAATAGCAAAGTGGCCGATCCTATTTACGGATTGAAGGTTAATTATTGAGTTAGATTGTTTCTTACGTTGAAGCAACGGCGCCAGGACGAGTAACGGCAACATCCTCTCTCCGGAGTCCTTCTCTGCGTTGTGAGAGGTAGCGACTGGGGAGAAAACGCCGCATCAGGGCCGCGCCCCTTCCGGGCACATTGCTGCCTGCGTCACCAACCCGGAACACGGGAAATGCGGAAGGAGGTGGGTCAACGTCCGAAACGTCATTTCTACATCTGCGCCCAGAACGGGTGAGTTCTTATAACAATTTGTGTGAGTGTGTGTGTGTGTGTGTGTGTGTGTGTTGATTCGAAGACTTTCATGTCTTTAGCGGGTCGTAAACTCAACCAGCTCCCTCCGATATGGATTCTTAGAACAGCTTGTACTGGAGCCTACCAGAGAGCACGCAATTCTAGATTCAGTGTTGTGCAATGAACCGAATTTGATCAGGGACCTCGAGGTAAAGGAGCCATTAGGAGGTAGTATTTAGGAGGTAATATTTTAATCTACAATTTGAGAGGGGGAAGGGAAACTCGGAAGTGTCAGTATTACATTTGAACTAAGGGAACTATGGTGCTATGAGGGAGGAGTTGGCCAAAGTTCAATGGAACAATACCCTAGCAGGGATGACAGTGGAACAGCAATGGCAAGTGTTGCTGGGAATAATGCGGAAGGTGCAGGGTCAGTTCATTCCAAAGAGGACGAAAGGGGAGGCCGTGGCTGACAAGGGAAGTAATGGACAGTATAAAAATAAAAGAGAAGAAGTATAACATAGCAAAGACGAGTGGGAAGCCGGAGAATTAGGACACTTTTGAAGAGCAGCAGAAGGTAACTAAAAAGGCCATACGCGGAGATAAAATGAGGTACGAAGGTAACCTAGCCAAGAACATAAAGGAGGATAGTAAAAGCTTCTTTAGGTATGTGAAAAGGAAAAAAAAAAAGTTAAGACTAAAATTAGGCCCGTGAACACAGAAACGGGTGAATTTATTATAGGGAACAAGGAAATGGCAGACGAGTTGAACAGGTGCTTTGGATCTGTCTTCACACGGGAAGACACAAACAATCTCCCAGATATAATAGTGCCAAAGGACCTAGGGTAATGGATGAATTGAAGGAAATCTATATTAGGCAGGAAATGCTGTTGGATAGATTGTTGGGAATGAAGGCTGATAAGTTCCCGGGACCTGATGGTCTGCATCCCAGGGTACTTAAGGAGGTGGCTTTAGAAATCATGGACACATTGGTAATCATTTTCCAATGTTCTATAGATTCAGGATCAGTTCCTGTGGATTGGAGGGTGGCTAATGTTGTCCCTCTCTTCAAGAAGGGAGGAAAAGAGAGAACAAGGAATTATAGACCGGTTAGTCTGACGTCGGTGGTGGGAGAGATGCTGGAGTTAATTACAAAAGATGAAATTACGACACATCTGGATAGCAGTAACAGGATCTGTCCGATTCAGCATGGATTCTCGAAGGGGAAATCGTGCTTGACTAATCTTCTGGAATTTTTTAAGAATGTAACTATAAAAATGGACCAGGGAGCGCCAGTAGATGTAGTGTACCTGGACCTTCAGAAAGCCTTTGATAAAGTCCCACGTAGGAGATTAGTGGGCAAAATTAGGGCACATGGTATTGGGGGCAGAGTACTGACATGGATTGAAAATCGGCTGGCTGACAGAAAACAAAGAGTAGCGATTAACGGGTCCCTTTCGGAATGGCAGGCGGTGACCAGTGGGGTACCGCAGGGTTCAGTGCTGGGATCGCAGCTGTTTACAATATATATTAATGATTTCGATGAGGAAATTAAAAGTAACATGAGCAAATTTGCCGATGACACAAAGCTGGATGGCGGTGTGGAATGTGAGGAGGATGTTATGAGAATGCAGGGTGAATTGGACAGGCTGGATGAGTGGGCAGATGCAGTTTAATGTGGATAAATGTGAGGTTATCCACTTTGGTGGTAAGAACAGGAAGGCAGATCATTATCTAAATGCAGTCAAGTTAGGAAAAGAGGAAGTACAACAAGATCAAGGTGTTCTTGTACATTAGTCACTGAAAGCAAGCATGCAAGTACAGCAGGCAGTGAAGAAAGCTAATGACATGCTGGCCTTCATAACAAGGGGAATTGAGTATAAGAGCAAAGAGGTCCTTCTGCAGCTGTACGGGGCCCTGGTGAGACCACACCTGGAGTACTGCGTGCAGTTTTGGTCTCCAAATTTGAGGAAGGACATTCTTGCTATTCAGGGAGTGCAGCGCAGGTTCACAAGGTTAACTCCCGGGATGGCGGGACTGTCATATGTTGAAAGATTGGAGCGACTGGGCTTGTATACTCTGGAATTTAGAAGGCTGAGAGGGGATCTGATTGAAACATATAAGATTATTAAAGGGTTGGACACGCTGGAGGCAGGAAGCATGTTCTCCCTGATGGGTGAGTCCAGAACCAAAGGCCACAGTTTAAGAATAAGGGGTAAGCCATTTAGACCGGAGTTGAGGAAAAACTTTTTCACCCAGAGAGTGGTGGATATATGGAATGCTCTGCCCCAGAAGGCTGTGGAGGCCGAGTCGCTGGATGCTTTCAGGAAAGTGATGGATGGAGCTCTTAAAGATAGCGGAAACAAAGTTTATGGGGATAAGGCAGGATCTGGATACTGATTGTGGATTATCATCCATGATCACAGGGAATAGCGGTGCCGGCTGGAGGGGCCGAGAGCCCTACTCCTGCACCTATTGTCTGTTTTCTATTGTGTATTGATAGGGACCAAATAGAAATCCCCTTTGAGAAGCAATGGGTCATCTTCAATGCCTGGGGCACGGTGAGATAGCGCCCCCCGCAGGACGGATGTATAAAATCAAGGAAATTCATACTCACCTGCTCCCCAAATAGAGTCATAGAGCAGAACAGCACAGAGACTGGCCCAACCGTGCCAACAAGCGAACCCAAATTTTCCAATGCCATCCTCCGCCCCTCCATTTGCTTCCTCAAAGTTACTGTGGCACTGCCTCCATTCCTTCCCCTGGCAAGTCGTTCCATAGGCTCGTCACCTTCTCCCGACCGTTATAAATGTCTTCCCTCTCACCGTAAGCCTCTGACACTCCATCAAGCTGTGGACTCCCCTTCCCTGCAGAATAAAGTCTGCCATCGACCACCTTATCCACAGTGCGCCCGTCATAATTATTCTGCATTCCTCTCGGGTCACGAGGCATTCTCAGAGACGCCAAGGGATAAGGACCTAGCCGGCAGACGTCTCACTGTCAGTGAGGACGTCTTGTCGTGACAACATATTTTCTGCACTCTCTCTCTAGCTCAATCCTGTTTTCCTGCAACAGTGTGACAACAGGATAAGAATCTCTGCATGGAATCTCCTCTTTCTCCGACATGTCAAGGATGCATTCTTCTCCGTGGAACTGTTGACCTTGATTCACGATGACATCTTCCCTGCACTCTCTGGGGATTAAGCACGTTTTCCACCAACAGGGTAACAAAAAATGCGCACATTACTTGAGAGTGGCCTCGTCAACGACTTATATAACTGCAGCATAATATTTTCAACTCCTATGCTCAAAGTCCAGAGTCAGTCCACTGTTCTCACCGAATGCCGAATGCAGGTCGGCAGCGTAGCGTCGCTCTGTTTTGTTCGAGTATGCACAAGAGCTACAACGACAAGCAGGGAGTTAAATATCGCTGTAATGAAGTATTTTATCTGACCCGTACGTATCCACGAGCACAATTATCGAATCTGCCGAGCAGACGAGTCCTGGTTGTGACAGGGTTCCCGCATCCGTCCTTTCTGTTGTTTGGTTCAACCCTACCGGACTCTCCTCTGTCCAGCTCTGCATTCTCACCATGACCCGTTGTAAGCAAGGACAACCTGTTGCACTTCCCGCAACACAACCAAGCTTCGCGTTTCCCTCAGGTATCGATACCGCTTCTCTGAGGCACTGCTTTACATCCTCGTGAATCTAAGAATACAAGGATTGTCGACTTTTGGATGGTTTCGGACGTTTGGCTTTCTTTTTGATAGAAGGACATAATGTGCAGGGGGACAGTATAGGGACCAAATAGAAATCCCCTTTGAGAAGCTATGGGTCACCTTCATTGCGTTGCGCACGGTGCTATAGCGCCCTCCGCTGGACGGATGTATAAAATCAAGTAAATTCTAACCACTTGCTCCCCAAGTAGAGTCATAAATCAGAACGGCACGGAGACTGGCCCAACCGTGCCAACAAGCGAACCGAAATTTCCCAATGCTACCCCCTCCATTTGCTTCCTCAAAGTTACTATGGCACTGACACAACCCCTTCCCCTGACAAATGCGCACATTTCTTGAGAGTAGCCTCATCAACGACTTATATAACTATAACATAATGTTTCATCTCCTCTGCTCAAAGTCTAGGGAAAAGGAGATGCGGAGTGGCTCAGGTGGGGGCGGGAGAGGGTGGTGTCATTACCGGAAGTCAGAGAAATCAATATTCATGCATCAGGCTGCAGGCTACCCAGTGGAGTATAAGACGCTGTTTCTCCGGCATTGTGTGCGTGTTACAAAGTGCATACGGCGAGACGATCAACATCGACTTGCACTGACAGCTCTTCTCCGCTGAGTCCACCCCCACTCCCGGCTCAATCAGATCCCGTCACCATCCGCTCCTCCTGCAACACTTGCTCCCGCTCTCCTGGCGGCCGGGCAGCCGATCCATTGTTGGTTTGCCAGCAGTCCGGTTCAATAGCTGAAATATACTGTAAATGACAGCAATTATAAATAAATAAACGACTGCGCAGATCAACAAACAAACAAACAATAAATAGCATATAAATACATAAAAAGACCAATGCGGAAATAAATAAATAAATCGTTAGATAAAGAAACACATATGTCATTAAACAGACAGACAGACAGATACAAGACACACACACACACACACACGCGCACACACACACACACACAGAAACAGTGCAGTTCAAACAAACGAGGTGGTGTTCATGGGTTCAAGCGCCAGTCGGAAAGCAGGGGAAGAAGTTCCTGAATCAATGAATATGTGTCTTCAGCCCCCTGTACCTCCTCCTTGATGGTAGTAATGAGAAGAGACCCTGTCCGAGGCGGCGGGGGTCGTCGATGCTGGATGCTATCTTACTGAGGTTCGCCTGTTGAAGCTGTCGTCGATGCTGGGCAGGCTACAGTTGTTGATGGATTTAGTGAAGTTTATGACGCTCTAAACACGTGGAAGTCTGCAAATGATGGAAATGCTGCAGGAACCGAGCGGATCAGGGCGCAGATATGGAAACGAACATATCGTCGACGTTTCGGGCCGAGTCCCACCTCTTCATACCGCGTATTGGCCCCGCCACACCAGAAGGAGACCGCAGCCGGTAATATGCCCGGAATGGGCGGGGGTTTTCCCCAGACGCTACCACGCACAACACAGAGAGGGATTCCGGAGATAGGATGCTGCTGTTACTCGTCCTGGCGCCGTTGTTTCAGCGCAAGGAATCACCTAAGACAATAATTAATATTCAATCAGTAACCGGGTTTGGGTCACTCTATTATCGGAAAGATGTTAAACTAGAACCAGTGCAGAAAAGATTTACCAGGGTAATGCAATGGTCCGAGCATAAAGAATCAGGGAGAAATTGTCTGGACTAGGATTTCATTTTGGGAAAGTCGAGGATGAGGACACAGATTTAAAACGGGACGGGGACTGATACTTTAAACCGGACGGCACGGGATTATTAATAGGAGGCGAGAGATTGAAAGGGGACTTCAGATGATAATAGTTAGTTGAAGTTAGAAATCCGCTGTAATATATCAAATTTACTCAAAAAGACAATAAATATAAATAGAAATAAACAAATAGATAGAGAGACGGACGACCGCGCAGCGAAACAAACAGTAAATAGACTAAAGCCGAGATAAATAAATAGTCAGATGAAAAAAAAAACGCGGAAATAATTCAGCAGAAACATTGTATTAAAAACACACACACACACACACACACACACACACACACACACACAAAATGTATTGCAAACACAAGAGGGAAGATTACTGAGGTAGTGTTGATACGTTCATTTTCCGATCAGAAATCTGATGGCGGAGGGGCAGAAGCTGTTCCTGAACCGCTGAGTATGTGTCTTCAGTCTCCTGTACCTCCTCCCCGATGGCAGTACTGCGAAGAGGGCATCTCCTTGGTGGTTGGGGTCGCTGGTGACGGATGCTGCCTTTTTGAGGGTCTCCCCTTGAAGATGCCCTCGATGCTGGAGAGGCTGTTGCTGATGACGGAGCTGATTGCGTTCACCGCTGTCTAAACACCGGAAACTGCTGATGCTGGAAATCTGAATCAACACACATAATATGAGAAGGTCTGGGCGCGGACATGGAAATGAACAGACAGTTGACGTTTCGTGCCGAGACCCCCGTCTTCAGCATTTTCCGATACTGCCGATTGGCCCCTCCACACCAGACGGTGACTGCAGGCGGCAATTTGCCCGGAAGGGGCGGGCATCGTCGAGGCGTTTCTCCCCAGTCGCTGCCTCGCACAACACAGAGAGGGATTCCGGAGAGAGGATGTTGCTGTTACTCGTCCTGGCGCCGTTGCTTCAACGTAAGAAATAATCTAACACAATAATTATTCTTCAATCATTAACCAGGTTTGGGTCACTATATTATCGGAAAGATGTTAAACTAGAACGAGTGCAGAAAAGATTTACCAGGGTAATGCAATGGTCTGAGCGTCAAGAATCAGGGAGCAATTGCCCGGACTAGGATTTCATTCCCGGCAAAATCCAGGATGAAGACACAGATTTAAAATGGGAAGGGAACTGTACTGTACTTAAAACGGGACCGCACGGGATTATTAGTGGGAGTCGAGAGATTGAAAGGGGACATAAGATGATGATGGTTAGTTGTGGCTTGAAATAATGACGGACATGTTAACAAAGTTTAAATAGCATCTACTTGTACAGAAGTGCATCGATAGGAGAGGTTCAGAGGGCGATTGGCCGGACACGGTCAGCTGGGACGGTCTCGGTTGTAAACAGTGACGGCATGGACGGGTTCGGCTGAAGGGGTCCGTTCCCATGGCGATGTCAAAGTTAATGTCCAATTTATTGTGTTTGACCAACTTACGGGCGGCAGCATCAAAGGCACAGAACACCAGACGAGCACCATTCACGGGGAAAAATGACGTCAATATAAACTATTCACGACTAAAAGACAAACCAGTTCTGTTTCAGTGTAAAAAGATAAAGATGGTCCCGGTGTTGCTGAATGCAGTAATTCAGGACCTGCCGTTTGGATACCGAATGAGTCAAGGAACTTAGAAATAATTATCATATTCATATTTTATGCTTTTTAGTACGTATATATTGCTATTTTTAACAAATTCTTTCGCGTTATTTACCACTGACCGATTCCTCGAAAACTGCTCAAACTGATCGCCTCGTTTGTTTTCCCCGACACCCCGTCCTTCCCTTTAACGATAGATCCCAGGTACACGGGTCTTTCTGTTCATGTAATTCTCTCCACATCCCGTTCCCCTCCCCAGGAACGACGTCGCAGTCCGTTCGTCAGGACACGCCGGCTCTGTCCAAATCACCCGGCGAGAGCGTGGAGCTGGAATGCATCCTGGACGGCGGTAGCGCTAGCAATGCTCTCTACTGGTACCGACAATATCCAGGAAAGGAGATTCAGTACCTGTTTCATTCCATAACGACCAAAACCGTCAGTACGCAGGAGGCTGTGGACGGCTTCACTGCCCGGAGACCCGATGCAAACACGTTCATTCTCAACTCCACCAGCCTGCGCCCGGACCAGTCGGCCGTCTACTACTGCGCCTGGAGTGCTCACAGTGGCTCAGAGACACGCCGGGGCCCGACAAAAACCTTCGCAGGCGACAGGAAGCAGGTGATGTGTGAGAACCATTGATCTGCATTGCACTGAACACGCACAAGATTGTTGAAAAACACGTGCAAGGCATCATTAGCAAGTCTGCCGGTGACACTGAGAAACAGAGAGATCGTTCCAGATTAACTCGAGGTGCGAGGATGAAAACGACCTATCGAGCTGTTGCCAAAGGGGGAGACAGTGAATTGAGGAAACGAATCCTCACATGGGAGTGGTGAAGAGTCCAGGGCGGCATGGTCGAGGAGCGTAGCGGGTAACGTGACTATATTATAGCGCTCGCATTCATTTCCACCGTGACCACGCGGGCTTCCTCTGGTTTTCCCACGTATTCGCAAACATTCGTACATTACCACGACTGACTGAGACGGTTTGATCAAAGTGAAAATCAATTACGGGGACGGACAGAACAGTAGAAGCTGGCGGAACGGGCAGATGTTTTTGGGTAGTTGGAATGGGATATGATTTTCAACGGGAATGTTGGAGAACTGGGTAGTGTTGTGGAACAGAGGGACCATGGAGAGGAGAGAAAAGGTTCATGGAAGGTGCAGTCACAGGTAGACGGGGCGACCAGGAAGGCGTTTACACGCAGACCCTCGTCAGTCAGGACACTGAGTACGTTAGGCGGGAGGTTATGCTGCAATTGTACGAGACTGAGGTGAGTTCGCACTTGGAGTACAGTGTAAATGTTTGGACGTCCCGCTGTAGCGGAAGATGTCACCGAGCTGAGGGAGAGGGAGATTGACGAGGATGCTGCCTGGATGGAGACAGACCACTAATCGAGCTCTCGCCAACTGACGGGACAGTGATCTGGAGAAACGTATTCTCACATGGGAGTGGAAGAGCGAAAGTGCCGGCACGGTAGAGTGGCGTTACGGTGAACGAGACGCTGTTTCTGCTCTCATATTCAGTTCCGCGGCTGTCTGTAAGGAGTTTGCACGCTCTCCAGGTAACCTCTTGGGCGTCCTCCGGTTCAATCACACATTTACACAGCTTCCTACATTTTAAAGACGTTCGGGTGGGTGGGACTGATCACATGAGCCGGGAGCCCTGCTACCGTGCTGTTTCCCTCAATAAAACCAATAAAATATGAACATTTTCTTACAATGACGATGTGATCTAATGATTTTTGCGGGGCAAGTTGTTTGCATTTTCAACACAGAGTGCAGTGGGAGGCTGGAATTTGTTGCGAGGGGTGGTGGTGGTGTTGAAGGCAGATACGACAGAGGCTCATTGACACCCGACGTAGGATAGTAAACAATGCAACGCTACTGACGCTTCATGGGTGATGAGACCTTGGTGGCGGCAGAGAGTTCAGTAGTCATATGGCCTTGGGGAAAGGAGCTGTTTCCCTTCCGAACAGTTCTTGTCCAAGATGTGCGGGGCAAGTTTCATTACACAGAGAGCGGTGCTGCCTGTAACGCGCTGATAGTGGTGGTGGAGGTGTCGGGTGTGATAAGAGACAGATGGACAGATACATGAACGAGTAGGGAATGGAGGAACATGGACTGTATGCAGATGGGCTCAGCTTAATTTACATCATTTCCTGTACTGTTCCGTTTCGAAATTTCTTCTGCGGTCAACCATACGACTTTTGGGTGTGACGTGACCACAGGGCAAACGTCATTTCCTGTTCTCCCTACCTTGATGACGGTGGAGGTGTTTGTCGCGTCGGCCCATTTCTCTCAGTCACTGTGTCGACTCCAGGCGCAGAGGTACAGGGCCGACTGATTGGCTCGCAGGTCGTTGGTTTTCAGAATGAACGTCTTTTCCTCAGGCCTCTTGGCGATCAATCCCTCCACGGCTTTGTCCGGAGTTACAAAGTTTGTGCCAGCCGATTCGAACAGGTACTGTGGAGTCTCTCCCGCGTATTGCCGATACCAGAACATGTATGGATCGCTACAGCCTTCGGATAGCGTGCAGCTCAGTTGAACGTCCTTCCCTGGAGGCGCGGAGACAGCCTGCGGAGTCTGATGGATCTTCTGCGAATTCGCCTCTGGCACGAAGACAGGGAGAAGAGAACGGTCTGTGAGCAGGGGGAGCCGGAGACAGAGGAGAGAAGAAATGGTTAATGAGGGGTAAGTGAGGGAAAGCAGAGGGACGACCGCGCAAAAGAGCACCAGCTATCCATTCTGTCCGCGACCACTTGCTAGCCCCTGCTTAGCTGTAGATGTAGATTGGCCAAGGCATTATCTATTTCTGAAGCTACTCTTGAAGCAAATAAGCATTTTACTGTACTGAAATATCAAATATTCAAGGCGACGATGGAAGTGGATCGAAATGTAAATCTTAAAGAGTTGTGGAATTCAAGATATCCTTGGCTGAAAGGTCGTGTATTCGAGGTGAACGTTACTTACCGGAGTAGTTGAAAATAAGACCCAGAAAAAGGGCGAGGAATCTCATTTCGGGGATTTGGCTGCAGCGTGTGCGCCCGACGTGGGCTCTTGTCCCAGTGACTGATGTCAGTGGACTAGATGAGCTCTGAGTCCAGCCCCCACCCAATCCACGCCGGGAGAGGTCAGAATGAACTTCTCGGCATCCGGTCTCCGGGCGGTGAATCTTTCCATGGCCTCCTGAGGATAGACGCTTTTGGCAGACCCGGAGTAAAAGAGGTTGTGAATCTCCTTCCCGGGGTGTTGTCTGTACCAGTAGAAGGCGTTACTGCTCCAGCTGCCCTTTCTGAGGCACCTCAGAGTCACACTTTCCCCGGGATGCTCGGTGAGGTCCGGATAAGTCTGAACGATGGCCTGCGGGCTCACACCTGGAACTGAGACGGGGAGAAGGGGAAGGTCAATAATCTACAGAACGGGAGAGGATTCGGGAAAACGGACGAGCGGGGAGCGGCTGGAGTGTGGGGTTAGACGGACAGTGTAGGGAGGCGAAATTTGTGAGGAGCAGAAGAGATATCTGGGAATGGTCAATAAATTGAATGATTGTTGGAGATCTGTGAAGCAAAAGCACTGGGTCCAGAATACAGACAATACGATAGGTCGAGTGATAAGAGTGTCAGGGGGATCAGGTTGAGAGAGAGAGAGAGAGAGAGAGAGAGAGAGAGAGAGAATTAGAGAAAGAGAGAGAGAGAGAGAGGGAGAGAGAGAGAGAGAAAGAGACAGAGAGAGAATTAGAGAAGGAGAGAGAGAGAGACAGTCTGAGATAAATGTGAAAAGGAGATACAAAGGCAGAAAGTGTCAGTGCAGGAGAAAAAGAGAAACAGAGAATAAAAAAGAGCAGATGAACAGGAAGATACAGAGATAAAAATAATGGCAGACAGAGCGCAGAAATGAAAAAGAAAGACAGAGAAAGAGAAGAAGATTAAGGGAAAAAGGGAGAAAGGCAGACGGAGAAAAGGGCAGATGGGTATAGAAGGAGATGGGAAGGGCATGAATACGACAGGTAGATAAGGAAGGGAAGAAAACAGTAAAACATGTTTGGTGATTGAAATGCAATAGGGAAAAAACACAACAGTGGACCAAAAATAGGAACGGCAGAAAGAAAGGTAGATGGAAAAAAATGAGGGTGGAGACCGAGCGAAAACGATAGAGAATAGGTTGTGGAATAATTAAAAGAGGTCGACATTTTACCGTGAAGCCAGATTATCAACTGGAGCAACTGCAGCATATTTCACTCAAAGGTTTGACTTCACGATTCCGAGAGGCCTTCGAGGGTGAAATAAGTGAGGACAGGAGGCCCCGCCCTTTCCGGCCTGATGGACGGCCGTCCTCACACTGCTATTGGCTGATTTGCTCCGCCCGTTCTGAAGGGCGGGGTCGGGGTGGGCGGAGCGGAGTAGAGGGAGCGGCTGCGCTCTGCTTCACTGGCTGCGGGCCGAGCAGTGTCTGAGATCGGCCGGGGATTTCTCTGAGAAGGGGCGAGGCGGTTTGTGATTTGAGGAACAGCAGTATATTGATTTTTATTTCTCAGATCAGCCAGATAAGAAACAAAGCACATACCCAGGAAACCACGAATTAATGGTCAGTGCAGTGTCTCTGGGCGATTTGGACGGAGAGGAAGAGACAGAGGAGAGAGCGAGAGAGAGAGAGAGAGAATGAGAGAGAGAGGAAAAGAGAGAGAGAGGGGGATAGAGAGAGGGGAGCGAGATTGAGAGACAGAGAGAAAATGGAGAACGAGGGGGGAAGCGGGAGATTGAGAGAGCTTGAAAGAGAAAGAGCTATTAACTAAAACTCTCACACATGAAACGAGATGTGAACACCGCGTCTGAAACGAATATCCAAGTGTAAACCGAATACCGCTGTACCTCAGAGTGAAACCACTGTTCTCACGGAAGGCCGAATGCAAGCCGGCAGCGTAACGTTGCTGTGCTTTGCTCGAGTATGCACAAGAGCTACAACGACAAGCAGGGAGTTAAATACCGCTGTAATGAAGTAATTATCTGATACGTACATATCCACGAGCACGGTTATCGAATCTGCCGCGCAGACGAGTCCTGGTTGTGACAGGGCTCCCGCATCCGTCCTTTCTGTTGTTTGGTTCAACCCTACCGGACTCTCCTCTGCCCAGCTCTGCATTCTACCAATGACCCGTTGTAAGCAAGGACAACCTGTTGCACTTCCCGCAACACAACCAAGCTTCGCGTTTCCCTCAGATATCGATACCGCTTCTCTGAGGCACTGCTTTACATCCTTGTGAGTCTGCGAATACAAGGATTGTCGACTTTTGGATGGTTTCGGACGTTTGGCTTTCTTTTTGATAGAAGGACATAATGTGCAGGGCGACAGTATAGGGACCAAATAGAGGGTTGTTTCAGGGCGATTAGGACGGAGAGAAAGAGACAGAGAGAGGGCAGCGAGAGAAAGATTGAGAGAGAGAGTGAGAGTGAGAGAGAGAGACAGAGAGACAGAAGGAGAGAGAGAGGCGGAGAGAGATTGAGAGAGAGAGAGATTTATGGAGAGAGAGCGGGAGGAGATGCGGAGATTGAGAGAGCTTGAAAGAGAAAGACGCGGCTTTAATGCGAACAGTATTTCAAGGGGAAAAAACAGAAAATAATAAACGATAGGCCAAACAGAGCTAATAACTGAAACTCTCACACATGAAACAAGATGCGAACCGCGTCTGAAACCAGTATCCAAGCGTAAAACGAATACCGGTGGTTCTCGGAGTCAGTCCACTGTTCTCAGGGACGGCCGAATGCAAGCCGGCAGCGTAACGTTGCTGTGCTTTGCTCGAGTATAGACAAACACTATAACGACATGCAGGGAGCTAAATACCACCGTAATGAAGTAATTATCTCATCCATACGTATCCATGAGCACAATTATCGAATCTGCTGCGCAGCCGAGTCCTGGTTGTGACAGGGCTTCCGCGTCCTTCCTTTGTCTTGGTTGTTTGAACCCTGCCGGACACTTCTCTGTCCAGGTCTGCATCCTACCAATGACCCGTTGTAAGCAACGACAACCTGATGCACTTCCCACAACACAACCAAGCTTCGCGTTTCCCGCAAGTTTACTACCCTCTCTTCCACGTCCTCGTCGAAGTCAGTTGCGATGGAAACTATACAAGTGGTGTAAAAAGCGAGCGGAATGACAACGCAGTGTGTCGGATTACGGACCTTTCAGACCTCTGATGGCGGAGGGGAAGAGCTTGCTCGAGGACCTTTCACTCTTCAGGCTCCTGTGCCTCCGCTGCGCTGGTCGGAAGGAGAAGAGGAAATGTCCCGGGTTGGCGAGGGTCCTCAGAGATGGATACCGATTGCTGGATGCCCTGCTTTATATCTGTGTGAATCTCTGAACACAGCGAGGTTTGTCGACTTTTGGATGGTATCTGGATGGTTGGCCATGTGTAGAGGGACAGGTACCCACTGGATATGGGCCAATTAGAAATCCCCTTCGAGAAACCGTGGATGTATTTCATTACCTGGCATATTGTGCGATAGCGTCCTCCGCTGGACGGATGGATAAAATAAAATAATTCTACACCACGTGCTCCCTTGCTGGAGAAATAGAGCAGCAGGGGACAGACACTGGTTGACGAACTAACCCAAATTTCATGTTTTCAATGCCCTCCGCTCCATGCGTCAAGTCCTGGGCTCAAATTGCGAAATTCCCGAATGACAGACCCGTTCTGCCGCTCTGGATGCGAACCCGCAAAGTCAGCACAAACTGGTCCTTAATCAGCGATATTAACCACAGACGGAGACCACCGACCCCCCGCTTCGTTAAATTCGTCCATGACATGAAAAAATTTTGGAAATGCAGCCCGACACAAACTATATTGACTTGCATTTACAGGTCTTCTCCGCTGATTCCACGCTCCAGATGCCTCCCCTTTCTCATTACGTCACCCTCTGCTCCTCCTACAACTCCAGCCCCTGGTCTGCAGGCGACCAGGCCACCAATCTCAAGGGGAGGGTTGGCGAATCATTATCGGAACCGGAAACCGGGTTATTTCCAATGGTACATATCGTAAAATTTGTTGTGCAATAGATCAAATATATGATAAATTACAGTAAAGGTAAATAAATACACAAATAAATTAATAAACAGACGACTGCGCAGACAAAAAATAGCAGTCAAATCTACAAATAGACTAATATGGAATTTAATAAATAGTTAGATTAAAAACAGATGTAGGCTTAAACAGATTCTGCTACACACACACACACACACACGCACGCGCACACACACACTCACACACACACACACACACACAGACAAACAAAGAATGTGGGGCAAACAGGAAAGAGAAAAGACACTCAGGTGGTGTTCATGACCCGAATCTCATTTTGGGGATTTGGCTGCCGCGTGTGGACCCGACGTGGGCTCTTGTCCCAGTATCTGATCTCAGTGGACTAGGAGAAGCGGGGAGTCAGTGAGCGAGATGAGCTCTCAGTCCAGCCCCCACCCGATCGACACAGGATGTGGGCTGTGGCCAAGTGCGGACAATGTCAGCAAACGCGGGATGTGATTGGCTCGCCGTCGTCCAATGATCTGCGGAGAATGCGAATGGACGTGACGTTGTTCCAAAGGCGTGACGCTCCTTGCGCTTGTTCGCCGCTCGGATGCAGATCGTGTAAATACAATCAGGGTTTATCCACTGAGGTTGGCTGAACCTACAACCCGAGGTGACATGGAGTCAATAAATGCTTGTCCCTGGCCAGCCCCACCGCCATCTGTTTCCTGTCACGTTATTAGGAGCGGGTGGAGTGTCGGGTTATACGGACCATCTAGAGAGGCTGAAAATGAAAAGGGATGACTATGTTAAGTGGAAAACTAGGATAAGAGAAGAATAAAACATGGTTAGTGATTGAAATGCCAGAAAAAAAACGCAACAATGGACAGAAAATACGAACGGCAGAAATAAAGGGCGTTGAAAAGCTGAGGTAAGTGATGGAAAGCAAAAGTTAGGGGATAGGTGGACGGTTGCTGAATTGTTAAAAGAGGTCGACATTTCACCGTGAAGCCAGATTATCAGCTCAAGCAGCAGGAGCAGACTTCACTCGAAGGTTCTCTTCACGATTACGAGAGTGAAATGAGTGAGGCTGGGAGGTCCTGCCCCTTCCCCCCTGATGGACGGACGTCCCCACGCTGCTATTGGCCGATATGTTACGCCCTTTCTGAAGTGTAGGGTTGGGGTGGCCGGAACTGAGCACCGGGAGAGTCTGCGCTCTACCTCACTTCCCCCGGACCCAGCCGTCTCTGAAATTGGCCAAGGGTTTCTCTCCGGAGGTGCATGGCCTTTCGGGATTTGAGGAGCAGAGGTATTTTGACTTTTCCGTCTCAGATCAGCCAGAAAAGAAACAAAGCACATTCCCAAGAGAAGCACATTCCCAAGAGTCCGTGAATTAACGGTCAGAGGTGTTTCTCAGGCAGTTAAGGACGGAGAGGAAGAGACAGAGAGAAGGAGAGAGAGAGAGAGAGAGAGAGAGAGAGAGAGAGAGAGAGAGAGAGAGAGAGAGAGAGATTGAGATTGAGAGAGAGAGAGGCGCGACTATAATGCGATCAGTATTCTCAGGGAACATATAAAACACACGCTTGGCAAAAACTCTTACACAGGAAACGAGGTCTGAACACCGCGTCTGAAAGGAGTACCTAAATATAAATCAATTTCCGCTCGTCCTGGGAGTCAGTCCACTGTCCTGAGCGAAGGCGGAATGCAAGCCCGCATTATAACTTTGCTGTGCTTTGCTCAAGTGTCGAGAAATTTTTGATTGAGGGAGAGAATGCGTTGAGGGACAGGTACCCACTGGATAAGGACCAATTAGAAATCCCCTTTGAGAAGCCGCGGATGTCCTTTATTACCTGGTATATGGTGCGATAGCGCCCTCCGCTGGACGGATGGATAAAATAAAATATTTATATTCCACGTGCTCCCCCAGTAATGAAATAGAGCAGCAGGGGACAGACACTGGTTAACTAACTAACCCAAAATTCATGTTTTCAATGCCCTCCGCTCCATGTTTTAACTCCTGGTTTCAAATTCCGGAAATTCCGGGATGACAGACCTGCTCTGCCGCTCTGGATGCGAACCCGCAAAGACAGCCCAAACTGGTCCTTAATCAGCGATATCAACTACTGACGGCGACCACCGACCCCTCACTTCATGAAATTGTTCCATGACATGGAAAAAAAAGGTTGGAAATCCAGCCCGGAGCCAACTATACGGACTTGCATTTACAGGTCTTCTCCGCTGATACCACGCTCCAGATGCCTCCCTCTGAGAGAGAGACGTGACCCTCTGATCCTCCTACAACTCCAGCCCCTGGTCTCCAGGCGGCCAGGCCGCCAATCTCAAGGGGAGGGTTGGCGAATCATTATAAGAACTGGAAACCAGGTTACTGTCAATGGTACCTGTCGTAAAATTCATTGTGCAATAGATCAAATATATGATAAATTACAGTAGGTCAGGGCGCAGATGTAGAAATGTTGTTTCGGACGTTGACCCACCTCCTTCCGCATTTCCCGTGTTCCGGATTGGTGACGCAGGCAGCAATGTGCCCGGAAGGGGCGCGGCCCTGATGCGGCGTTTTACCCCCAGTCGCTACCTCTCACAACGCAGAGAAGGTTTCCGGAGAGAGGATGCTGCTGTTACTCGTCCTGGCGCCGTTGCTTCAACGTAAGAAACAATCCAACTCAATAATTAATCTTTAATCCTTAGTTAGGTTCGGCCAGTTTGCTATTGGAAAGATGTTAAACTAGAACGAGTGCGGGGAAGTTTTCGCAGTATTTTGCCAGTCTCTGCGTGCCCCAGATACAAGGAGAGGATCCTTTGACTAGGATTTGATTCCCGAGGAGCCGAAGATAAGGGATGGAGTTAAAGTGGGAGGGGAACGGGTACTTAAAACGGGACGGAACGGGTTTATTATTGGAGAGGAATAATTATAGCGGATACCAGCGGATGATGACTCGTTCGAAGTAGCTGCCTGAAATACTGGCCGACATATTAGGGAAGTTTAAACTTCATCTGCTTGCACATGAGTTCTTGGATTAGGGAGGTTTACAGGTCTTTTGACCGGACATCCGAAGATGGGACAAGCTCGGCGGTAAACAGTGTCGGTATGAACGAGTTTCCATTCTCTATCCCTCAATGATGTTCGTTTTCCCCTACATCCCGTCCTCCCCTTTAACAAATGATCCCACGTAGTCGGGTCTTACAGTTCATTTAATTCTCTTCACTTCCCGTTCCCTTCTTCAGCTGCGACGTCGCAGTCCGTTCGCCAGGACACGCCGGCTCTCTCCAAATCTCCCGGCGAGAGCGTGGAGCTGAAATGCATCCTGGACGGCGGTAGCGCCAGCAATGATCTCTACTGGTACCGACAATATCCGGGAAAAGAGATACAGAACCTGTTTTACTCCGTGGGTACCACGGCAATTCCGGAGGAGGGTGTGGACGGCTTCACCGCCCGGAGACCCGATGCAAACACGTTCATTCTCAACTCCACCAGCCTGCGCCCGGACCAGTCGGCCGTCTACTACTGCGCCTGGAGTCCTCACAGTGGCTCAGGGACACGCCGGGGCCCGACAAAAACCTTCGCAGGCCACAGGAAGCAGGTGATGTGTGAGAACCATTGATCTGCATTGCACTGAACACGCACAAGATTGTTGAAAAACACGTACAAGGCATCATTAGCAAGTCTGCCGGTGACACTGAGAAACAGTGGTATCGCTCCAGATTAACTCGAGGTGCGGGGATGAAAACTACCTATCGAGCGGCTGCCATGTGACTTGTACATATCAACGAGCACAATTATCGAATCTGCGGCGCTGCCGAGTCCTGGTTGTGACAGGGCTTCCGCATCCTTCCGTTGTCTTGGTTGATTGAACCATATCCGACTCTTGTCTGTCCAGCTCTGCGTCCAACCAATGGCCCGTTGTAAGCAAGGACAACCGTATGCACTTCCCACAACACAACCAAGCTTCGTCTTTCTACCCAGATTTATCTACCCACTCTTCAACTTCCTCGTCGTAGTTAGCTGAACTATACAGGTGCCGTAAGACGGGAGCAAAATAACAAAGTAGTGTTTAAGGGTTTAGGGATCTTTCAGACATCTGATGGCGGAGCGGAAGAGCTCGCTCAAGGACCTTTCATTGTTCAGGCTCCTGTGCCTCCGCTGCGCTGGTGGGAAGGAGAAGAGGAGGTGTTCCGTGTGGCGAGGGTCCTCAGAGATGGATACCGCTTTCTTGAAGCACTACTTTATATCCTTGTGAATCTACGAATGGTAAGAAGTTTGTCGACTCTTGGATGGTATCTGGACGGTTGGCTAAAGGACAGAATGTGCAGAGGGACAGGGGCCTACTGGCTAGGAACCAAATGGAAACCCCCTTTGAGAAGCCATGGATCGCCCCGGTGTACGGAGTTATATCGCCCTCCGCTGGACGGATGGATGAAGCAAATTAATTCTACCCCACGTGCTCCCCCACGTGAGTCACAGAGCGGCACGGGAAGATATTACCCCAACCATGCGAACAAATAATCCAAATTTCCTGTTCCTAATGCCCTCCCCTCCATGTGCTTCCTCAACGTTGTTATGGCAGTGCCCGAACCCCTTCCCCTGGCAAATCATTCTATAGACTCGTCACATTCTCGGGTCCCTTTTAAACGTTTGCCCTCTCACGCTGAACTTCTTCCAGTTCCGCTAGTTGTTTACTCTCCTACCCTGTAGGGAAAGAATCCCATCGTCCACCTTGTCCACAATACGCCTCTCATATTTATTAAGCATTTCTGTCCCGTCACCAGTCACTATCAGAGGTGTCAAGGATAAGGACCCAGCCTGCATCCGTCTCACCGTAACTGAGGGCCTCTGGTCCTGACAATCTATTTTCTGCACTCTTTCTCTCCAGTTCAATCCCGATGTCCTACAACGTTGTGAAAAAATGATAATAATTGCTGTATGGAAACTTCTCGTTATCCGACACCTCAAGGATGCATTCGTCTCCCTGGAACTGGGCATCTTGAGTCTCTACGATATCGCCCCTGCACTCTCTGGGGATTAATCATTTTATCCTACAACAGGGTAACAAAACAAAACAAAAACACCTCATTACTCCAAGCGTGGCCTCATCAACGATTTATATAAATGGAACATAATGTTTCAACTCCTGTGTCCAACGTCCCGTCTGACAGAACAGCTCTCCTCTTGCATGTCAGCCCGAAGTTCAGCCGAGTCAAGTCCCTGATCAGCAATATTGACTCCTGCTTCATGAAACTGGTCCATGGCAGAAAAAATAACGTCAGAACGCCAGCCCGAGCCGGACTCTGTCGACTTGGATTTCCAGCTTTTCTCCGCTCATTCCACTCTTTCAGCTTTCTCCCGTTTAGGAGGATATGCCGCTTGAAGATCTCCTCGAAGCTGGGGAAGGTAATGCTCACCGAGTTCATTCATGTCTAAACAGGAAACATTCCGCAGGTGCTGGAAATCCGAATCAACACACTTCATGTGTTGTAGGAACTGAGTAGGTCAGGGCGCGGATATGGCAATGAGCAGATAGTCGATGTTTTGAGCCAAGACCCACCTCTTCAGCTTTTTCCGATCGTGCCGATTGGCCCCTCCACACCAGACGGTGACTGCAGGCGGCAATTTGCCCGGAATAGGCGGGGCATCGACGAGGCGTTTTTACCCAGTCGCTACCTCGCACAACACAGAGAGGGATTCCGGAGGGAGGATGTTGCTATTACTCGTCCTGGCGCCGTTGTTTCAGCGTAAGAAATAATCTAACATAATAGTAAATCTTCAATCCTTTACCAAGTTTGGTCACTGTTATCAGAAAGATACTAAACTAGAACGAGTGCAGAAAAGATTTTCTTGAAGTTCCCAGGATCTTTGCTCAGAGAGACAAGGGGAGGTTGCGTCGACTAGGATTTCATTCCCGGGAAAGTCGAAGTTAAGTGCATGGAGTTAGAACGGGATGAGAGCGGGCGCTTCAATCGGGACGGCACCGCTTTATGCTGGAAGCGACAGACTGAAAGCGGACACCAGAGGTTGATTGTTACTGGGAACTGGCTAGCAGAAAGAAAGGCGGCCATATTAACAACGTTTAAACTTCATCTACTTGTACAGAAGTGCATCGATCGGAGAGATTCACAGGGCGATTGGCCGGACACCGTCAGGTGGGTCGGTCTCGGTTGTAAACAGTGACGACATGAACGGGTTCGGCCGAAGGGGTCGCTACCATGGCGATTTCAAAGTTAATGTCCAGTTTATTGTGTTTGACCAACTTACCGGCGGCAGCATCAAAGGCACAGAATATCAGACGAGCAACATTCACGGGGAAAATAACGTCAATATAAATTATAGACGACTTTGTATAAGAAACAAGACAATTAGTATAGAGACAAACCAGGTCTGGTTCAGTGCAAAATGAACAAGATGGTCTCGGTGTTAAACTGTAGTGATTCAGGGGCAGGAACAGAATGGTTCAAGGAACATCGAAATAATTATCATATTAGTATGTAGTCCGCAGATGTTACTAATTCTCAGCATTCTCTTAAGCGTTTCAGACAGATCACCTCGTTCGTTTTCCCCTACACCCCGTCCTCCCTTTTAGCAATAGATCCCACGGTCTCGGGTCTTCCCGTTCATTTAACTCTCTCCACTTGCGGTTCCCTTCCCCAGGGGCGACGTCGCAGTCCGTTCGCCAGGACACGCCGGCTCTCTCCAAATCTCCCGGCGAGAGCGTGGAACTGAAATGCATCCTGGACGGCGGTAGCGCTAGCCATTATCTCTACTGGTACCGACAATATCCGGGAAAGGAGATTCAGTACCTGTTTCATTCCACGGGTACCACGGTATTTCCGGAGGAGGCTGTGGACGGCTTCATCGCCCGGAGACCCGATGCAAAGACGATCATTCTCAACTGCACCAGCCTGCGCCCGGACCAGTCGGCCGTCTACTACTGCGCCTGGAGTGCTCACAGTGGCTCAGAGACACGCCGGGGCCCGACAAAAACCTTCGCAGGCGACAGGAAGCAGGTGATGTGTGAGAACCATTGATCTGCATTGCACTGAACACGCACAAGATTGTTGAAAAACACGTGCAAGGCATCATTAGCAAGTCTGCCGGTGACACTGAGAAACAGAGGGATCGTTCCAGATTAACTCGAGGTGCGAGGATGGAAACGACCTATCGAGCTGTTGCCAAATGAGGAGACAGTGAATTGAGGAAACAGATCCTCACTTGGCAGTGGTAAAGAGTCCGGGCGGCACGGTAGAGGAGCGTAGCGGGTCAGGTGAGGATATTACAGCGCTCGTATTCATTTCCGCCGTGACCTTGTGGGCTTCTTCCGGTTTTCCCACGTATTCGCAAACCTTCGTACATTACAAAGACTGACTGACACGGTTTCATCGAAGTGAACATCAATTACGGGGCCGGACAGAAGAACAGAAGCTGGCGGAACGGGCAGAAGTTTTGGGAAGTTAGAATGGGATATGATTTTCACCGTGAATGTTGGAGAACTGGGTAGTGTTGTGGAACAGAGGGACCATGGAGAGGAGATAAAAGGTTCATGGAAAGTGGAGTCACAGGTAGACGGGGCGGCGAGGATGGCGTTTACACGCAGGCCCTCGTCAGTCAGGGCACTGTGTACTGGAGTCGGGAGGTCACCTTGCAGTTGTACGAGACGTCGGTGAGGCGGCACCTGGAGTAAGGTGTACATGTTTGGTCGCCCTGCTGTAGGGAATGGTGCGACTGAGCTGGATAGAGTGCAGAGGGAGATTTACGAGGACGCAGCCTGGTCTCGAAGGACTAAGTTATGGAGAGAGATCGGGGCCAGGGTTGATCTTACACAGGTGTATAAAACCAGGAGGGTCTCAGATAGGGTGAATACGCCCGTACCCGGGTCGGGTGTGTCGGAAATCAGGAACTAGAGAGTACGGTTTTGAGATAGGGAAGAGATTTAAGAGTGCAGATGAGACAATAACAACGAAGTAATTTAGACAGGTACAATAACAACGCGCAGAATACCCTTGGGCGGGGGCATGGATATAAATGTTTTAGAGGGATGTTTTCACTGTATTTCTGACCCCAGAAGTGTCTGATGGAATCTGTGGAAGGAGATTGACTTTGCGGGGGAGTGTGCAGGAACGGTGTGGAGGGAGTCAGATTGCGTGTCTGAAAACGGGAGTGTATGGATCACTGTCCTGGACTGAGACACCGTATTTAACACAATACAAGTGTTTAGCGCAGAGGTACACGGCGAATTGGCCAATGCTCTTCAACTTCAGTTCCTGTCGGAAGTCGATGTAAATCGGTTCTGTGCACAGACAATGACGCCATTGGCACGCAACAGGGTCAGGACCTCTATGACGTCACGCAAGTGACAGGAATCATGACATCCAACAAGGGAAAATCAAATTATCAACTCATAAACAGAGACAAACACACACACACACACACACACACACACACACACACTGTATTGCAAGCAAGAGAGGGAGATGCTCCAATCGTGTTCATTCTTTGATTTTCCGATTAGAAATCCGATGGCGGAGGGGAATAAGCTGTTCCTGAATCGTTGAGTATGTGCCTTCCATCTCTAGTACCTCCACCTCGATGGTAGTACTGCGGAAAGGACATGTCCTGGCTGGCTGGGTTCGCGAGTGACAGATTCTGCCTCTTTGAGGGTTCGCCCCTTGAAGATGCCCTCGATGATGGGGAGGCTACCAGTCATGACGGAGCTGATTGAGTTTACTACTGTCTAAACATCAGAAACTCTGCTGATGCGGGAAATCCGCATCAACACACATCGCATGTTGTAGGAACTGAGCAGGTCAGGCCGCGGGTATGGAAATTAACAGATAGTCGACTTTTCCCATCTCTTCAGCATTTTCCGATACTGCCGATTGGCCCCTCCACACCAGACGGTGACCGCAGGCGGCAATTTGCCCGCAAGGGGCGGGGCCCTGATGCGGCGTTTTCTCCCCAGTCGCTAGCTCGCACAACACGGAGAAGGTTTCCGGAGAGAGGATGCTGCTGTTACTCGTCCTGGCGCCGTTGCTTCAACGTAAGAAACAATCTAACATCATAATTAATCTTCAATCCTTAACCGGGTCTGGTCACTGCTATCAGAAAGATACTAGACTAGAACGAGTGCAGAAAAGATTTAGCCTGACGTTGCCAGGATATGCGCGCAGAGATACAGGGGCAGGTTGCGTCGAGCAGGATTTCATTCTCCGGAAAGCCAAAGATAAGGGCAAGGAGTTAAAACGAGATGGGAACGGGCGCTTAAAACGAGGCGGCGTGGGTTTATAATGGGAGACGACATATTGAAAGGAGACACCAGACGTAGATGGTTACTTGGAACCAGCCAGCAGTAATACTAGCGGATATATCAACAAAGTTTAAACTTTATCTGCTTGTACAGAAGTGCATCGATAGGAGAGGTTCACAGGGCCGTTGGCCGGACACGGTCAGCTGGGACGGTCTCGGTTGTAAATAGTGACGGCATGGACGGGTTCTGCCGAAGAGGCCAGTTTCCATGCCGAAGTCAAAGTTAATATCCAGTTTACTGTGTCTGACCAACTTACCGGCGGCAGCATCAAAGACACAGAACATGAGACGAGCAACATTCACGGGGAAAATCACGTCAATATTAATTAATCAGGACACTGTAGTAGATATAAGACAATTAGTATTAAGACAAACCAAGTCTGTTTTAGTGCAAAATCAACAAGATGGTCGCGGTGTTAAACTGCAGTGATTCAGGGGCAAGAACAGAATGGTTCAAGGAACGCCGAAATAATTATCATATTAACATTTTATGATCTTTAGTCCGCAGATATTGCTAATTTTAGTATTTTCTTAAGTGTTTCATATCATTGAGCGGAATCCTCGAAACCTGCTCAAACTGATCACCTCGTTCGTTTTCCCCAACATACCGTCCTTCCCCTTTAACAGTAGGTCCCACGTATTCGGCTCTTCCTGTTCACTGATATCTCTCCACTTCCCGTTACCTTCCTCAGGAGCGACGTCGCAGTCTGTTCGCCAGGACACGCCGGCTCTCTCCAAATCTCCCGGCGAGAGCGTGGAGCTGAAATGCATCCTGGACGGCGGAGCGCTAGCAATTATCTCTGCTGGTACAGACAATATCCGGGTAGGGAGATTCAGCAACTGTTTTATTCTACGTATGCCAACACCGTAAATACGCAGGAGGCTGTGGACGGCTTCACCGCCCGGAAGCGCGAAACAAAGACTTTCCTTCTCAGCTCCGCCAGCCTGCGGCCAGACCACTCGGCCGTCTACTACTGCGCCTGGAGTGCTCACAGTGGCTCAGAGACACGCCGGGGCCCGACAAAAACCTGATGAGGAGACAGGAAGTGGGTGATATGTGACAATCATTCATCTATGCAGCACAGAACACCCTCATGTTCATTAAAAGACGTGGAAGGCATCATTAGAAATTCTGCCGGTGGCAGTGAGAAGCAGAGGGATCGTTCCAGATTAGCTCCAGGTGGGGCGATCAAAGCTACTGATCGAGGACTTGCCAGATGACGGGACAGTGATCCGGGGAAACGTATCCTCACACGGGAGTAGTGAAGAGAATAGGCCGGCGCGGTACAGGTGCGTAGCCGTCAAGGAGACTCGATTACAGCGCCTTGATTCAATTCCGTGGCTGTCTTTAAGGAGTTTGCACGTTCTCCACGTGACCACCTGGGCATCGTCCGGTTTCGTCGCACATTCACAAACCTACATCAATTTCAAATACGTGCCGGTCAGGAGGTTAATAGATCACGTGTCCGGAAAGGCCTGCTACCGTGACGTTTCCCTCAATAAAATCAACAAAATAAGAACATCCTTGTACTTTGATAGTTTGATCAGAGTGGACATCAATTACGGGGCAGGTCGAAAGAGGAAAGGTTGAGGAGAGGGCAGAGTTATTGGGAAGTTTAAAAAAGATGGTTCGAGCTTTCACAGGGAAGAGGAATTGCTGTTGAACAGTGGGATTCTGGGAATAGGTACACGTGACCGGAACTGTCGAGTCACAGGTTGACAGGGCAGTGAGGGAGGCGATCGGCGCGCAGGCCGCCATCTGTCCAGGTACCGCGTTCAGAAGCTGGAGTTTCACGTCGCAACTCTGCACGTCTTTAGTGAGGCCGAACTTGGGGTACTCTGTTCAGTTTAGTCACCATGTTGAAGGACAATTTCCATTAAGCTGGAAATAGCTGCAGTGGAAGACATCCGAGGATGTTGCCTGGACCCGAAGCACTGAGATATGGAGAAAGATAAGGCAGGTTGGGAGTTTATTCCTTGGAGAGCAGGGGTAACATTGCAGAACCGTCTACAACAACAAGGGGCGCAATACGGGTGAATACGCACAGTCTTTCTCCCCAAGGTTGGGGAATTGAGAACAAGAAGGCCCAGGTTTCAGGTGAGAGGGGAGAGACTTTGAACAGAAACCCGAGGGCACCTTTGTCACCCGCGGAATGGTCCGGCTGTGAAAGGAGTTGCCAGAGGAAGCTGTTGCAACGGGTATGAGGCCACAACTGCACAACAATTAGGTCACACAGACACCTGAAGTCTTATCTTTCCACAGCAAAGTCATAAGTAAGCTGGAAACATCGCGAGGAAAGAGGTTTTATGGGACAGATGCGAGGGCTCGATGGCATCAATTAATTGGAGAGGTAAAATGGGATTTGAACTCTATTCATTCGGGGATAGGAAATTCTATAGGGATAGCTCTAGGTCGGTGCAAGTAATCGCGAAATGTAGATACCATGAAAACACAAACTTTTCTTTTCCAGCGCAAGGCCCCTGTACCTGCTCCTTGATGGTAGAAATGGGAAGAGCGCCCGCCCTGCGTGGTGGAGGTCGCTGATCATGGATGCTGCCTTTTTAAGGGTACTGCAACGGTTGTACTGTAGTTGGAGTTGCGATGAAGAGATTTATTCAAACTTCGCGGCCTGCTTTAAAGCCTTCCCGTTACCGTCCTTCCTGGGACGGGACTGCTGTGGGGAATGCATATTCCCAGACCGTTTCCCCGCGCGGGATTTTCCCCCTGCCGGAGAAGATGGCCGGGCGCTCCTTTTGGGGCCGACACTCTGCCTGCGGGCGCTGTTTCGTGAGCCGGTTCGTGTCTGCCAGAAAGTGGGTCGCCACAGTACGCTTTTTGAAAATCTCCTCAATGTCTGCGGAGGCTACTGACTAATACGGAGCAGATTGAGTTCACTACCCCTCAACACGAGAATTTCTGCAGATGCTGGAAATCGGAGTCAAAACACACAAAATGTTTTAAGAACTCAGCAGATCAGGGCTCAGATATTGAAAATGACGTTTCGGGCGTTGACCCGCCTCCTTCAGCATTTTCCGTATTCCGGATTGGTGACTGGAGGTCGCAAGGTGGCCGGAAGGGGCGGAGTTCCTGTGGCGGCGTTTCTCCCCCAGTCGCGACCTCTCACAACACAGAGAAGGATTACGGAGAGAGGATGTTGCTGTTACTCGTCCTGTCGCCGTTGCTTCAGCGTAAGAAATAATCTAACATAATAATAAATCTTCAATCCTTAAATAGATTTGGTCACTGTTATCGGAAAGATGATTAACTAGAAACGAGTGCAGAAAGGGTTTAGCAGAATTGTGCCGTAATCTGCGCGCCCCAGATACAAGATCATGGTGCGTCGAGTTGGGTTTCATTCCCGGGATAGTCGAAGATAAGGCTATGGGTATAGAGTTAAAACGGGACGACACGGCTTTATTCAAGGAGACGAACAGGACGGGAAAATTGAAAGGGGACATCAGAGGACAATGGTTCGTTTGAAGTAGCTGCCTGAAATATTGGCTGATATATTAGGGATGTTTAAACTTCAACAACTTACACAGGAGCGCTTGGATTCGAGATGTTTACAGGTCTATTGATCGGACACCCGTAGATGGGACGAACTCGGTGGTAAACACTGTCGGTATGAACGAGTTTCCATGCCGTATGTATCAATGACCCTCTTTCGCAAAATACGTTTTAAATTTCTTTGTGTTTTTACAATGGCCACCTTGATCATGTTACACTGAAACGCGGTCTGTTTGATTGTAAAATGATCAAAGCGGTCGCAGCGTTGCCAAACTGTAGTGATTAGCGACCTGCCGTTTGGGACAAGAACCGAATGGTTCAAGGGGACATCAAAGTAATTGCTATATCAATATTTTTGTCCTCTTTAGTACTTATACCTTGGGAATATTAAAATATCATTGATCGGAATCCTCGAACTCTGTGAGACAGACCACCTCGCTCGTTTTCCCCTACATCCCGTTCGCGCCTATAATGTTAACAATAGATCCCATGGACTCGTGTATTCCTGTTGACTTACCACCCGTCGTTTCCCGTTCCCTTCCCCAGGGACGACGTCGCAGTCTGTTCGGCAGGACACGCCGGCTCTCTCCAAATCTCCCGGCGAGAGCGTGGAGCTGGAATGCATCCTGGACGGCGGTAGCGCTAGCAATTATCTCTACTGGTACAGACAATATCCGGGCAGGGAGATCCAGTACCTGTTTCACTCCATGGGTACCATGGTATTTCCGGAGGGGACTGTGGACGGCTTCACCGCCCGGAGACCCGATACAGACACGTTCATTCTCAACTCCACCAGCCTGCGCCCGGACCAGTCGGCCGTCTACTACTGCGCCTGGAGTGCTCACAGTGGCTCAGAGACACGCCGGGGCCCGACAAAAACCTTCGCCGGCGACAGGAAGCAGGTGTTTTGTAAGAACCATTGATCTATGCTTCACGGAACACGCACTTGTTCGTTAAAAAGCACGCACAAGGCATCATTGTGAAGTCTGCCGGCGGCACTGGGAAACGCGGGGATCGTTCCAGGTTAGCGAGAGGTGCGGGGATCAAAACCACCCATTGAGATCTTGCCAAATGACGGGACAGTGATCTGGAGAAACGTATCCTCACATGGGAGTGGAGAAGAGAATATGCCGGCACGGTAGAGGGGCGTTACGGTCAACGAGCCGCTGTCGCAGTGCTCCGATTCAATTCCGCGGCTGTCTGTACGGAGTTTGTACGTGACCTCTTGGGCGTCTCCCGGTTTGATCAGACATTCACACAGCTTCCTACATTTTAAAGACGTTCGGGTGGGTAGGACTGATTACATGTCCCGAGAGGCCTCCCACCGTGCCGTTTCCGTCAATAAATCCGATACAATATGAACATCTTCTTGCAATGCGGATGTGATCAAATGAGTCACGCGGGGCAAGTTGTTTGCATTTTCAACACAGAGTGTGGTGGGAGCCAAATTTGCTGCGAGCGGTAGTGGTGTTGAAGGCAGATACGACAGAGTCTGATTGACAACACGAGTTGAAATAGTGAACAATGTAACGCGACTGACGCTTCATGTGTTATGAGACCTTGGTGACGGCAAAGAGGTCAGTGGTCATACGGCCTTGGGGAAGGAGCTCCTTCCCTTCCGAACAGTTCTTGTCCAAGATGTGCGGGGCAAGTTTCATTACACAGAGAGCGGTGCTGCCTGTAACGCGCTGATAGTGGTGGTGGAGGTGTCGGGTGTGATAAGAGACAGATGGACAGATACATGAACGAGTAGGGAATGGAGGAACATGGACTGTATGCAGATAGGCTCAGCTTAATTTACATCATTTCCTGTACTGTTCCGTTTCGAAATTTCTCCTGCGGTCAACCATACGACTTTTGGGTGTGACGTGACCGCAGCAGCTAACGTCATTTCCTGCTCTGTCCACCTTGTCGACGGTGGAGGTTTTTGTCACGTCGGCCCATTTCTCTCAGTCACTGTGTCAGCTCCAGGCGCAGAGGTACAGGGCCGACTGATTGGCTCAGAGATTGTCGGTTGTCAAATTCAAAGTCATTTCCTCAGGCCTCTTGGCGATCAATCCCTCCGCGGTTTTGTCTGGAGTTACAAAGTTCGTGCCAGCCGATTCGAACAGGTACTGTGGAGCCTCTCCCGCGTATTGTCGGTACACAGAACATGTATGGATCGCTACTGTCTCCGGATAGAGTGCAACTCAGTTGGACTTCCTTCCCTGGAGGCGCGGAGACTGCCTGCGGAGTCTGATGGATCTTCTGCGAATTCGCCTCTGGCACAAAGAAAGGGAGAAGAGAACGGTCTGTGAGCATTGGGGGGCCGGAGAGGGATATGAAAAGAAATGGTTAGCGAAGGGTGAGTGAGGGAAAGCAGAGGGACGGCCGCGCAAAAGAGCAGCAGCTGTCCATTCGGTCCGCGACTACTTGCTAGCCCCTGCTTAGATGTAGATGTACATTGGCCAAGGCATTATTTATTTCTCAAGTTACTCTTGAAGCCTATAAACATTTTACTGTACTGAAATATCAAATATTCAGCCGATGATGCAATTGGATCGATATGTAAATCTTAAAGAATTGTGGAATTCAAGATATCCTTGGTTGAAACGTCGAGTATTCGAGGTGGAAGTTACTTACTGGGGTAGTTGAAAATAATACACAGAAAAAGGGCGAGGAATCTCATTTCGGGGATTTGGCTGCCGCGTGTGGACCCGACGTGGGCTCTTGTCTCAGTGTCTGGTCTCAGTGGACTAGGAGAAGCGCGGAGTGAGTGAGCGAGATGAGCTCTCAGTCCAGACCCCACCCGATCGACACAGGATGTGGGCTGTGGCCAAGTGCGGACAATGTCAGCAAACGCGGGATGTGATTGGCTCGCCGTCGTCCAATCATCTGCGGAGAATGCGAATGGGCGTGACGTTGTTCCAAAGGCGTGACGCTCCTTGTGCTTGTTTGCCGCTCGGATGCAGATCGTGTAAATACAATCAGGGTTTATCCACTGAGGTTGGGTGAGAAATTGGCAGAGGGTACTGACAGAGAATGAGAAGGGATGACGACGTCATGTAGATAGCGAGGATAAGAGAAGAGTAAAACATTTTAGTGATTGAAATGCAAGAACAAAAAACGCAATAGTGGACAGAAAATAGAAACGGCAGAAAGAAAGAGCGTTGAAAAGATGAGGGTGATGGCAAGCAAAGGGAAGGGAATAGGTGATGGGTTGCTTAATTGTTAAAAGAGGTCGACATTTCTCCGTGAAGCCAGATTATCAGCTTATGAAGCAGAAGCAGATTTCACTCGAAGGTTCGCTTCACGATTTCCAGAGTGAAATGAGTTAGGCTGGGAGGTCCCGCCCCTTCCCCCCTGATGGACGGACGTCCCCACGCTGCTATAGGCCGATATCTTCCACCCTTTCTGAAGGGCAGTGTCGGGGTGGGCGGAACTGAACAGAGGGAGAGGCTGCGCTCTACGTCATTTCCCCCGGACCCGGCCGTCTCTGAGATTGGCTGACGGTTTCTCTGAGGAGGTGCATGGCGGTTCGGGATTTGAGGAGCAGAGGTATTTTGACTTTTCCGTCTCAGATCAGCAAGAAAAGAGTTCATGAATTAACAGTCAGAGGGGTTCCCCAGGCAAATAAGGACGGAGAGGAAGAGACAGAGAAAGAGAGAGAGAGAGAGAGAGAGAGAGAGAGAGAGAGAGAGAGAGAGAGAGACCGAGAGAGAGAAATAGAAAGAGCGAGCAGAGAGAGAGAGGAGAGATGGAGATTGAGAGAGTGAGAGTGAGAACAGACAGAGAGGAGAAAGGGAGATGACAGAGAGAGAGAGAGAGGGAGAGAGAGAGAGACAAAGGCAGGACTTTAATGCGATCAGCATTTCACGGGAAATCATAAAAACAACGCTTGACCAAAGCTCTTCTGCAATAAACTAGGAGTGAACACCGCTTCAGAAAGGAATATCTAAATATAAATCAAATTCTGCTCTTCCTCAGAGTCAGTCCACTGTTTTGAGGAACGGCCGAAAGCAAGCCGGCATCATAAAGTTGCCGTGCTTTGCTCAAGAATCGGGAAGCGCTACAAAGAAAGGCAGGGAGTTCAATACCGCCATAATAGAATAATTAACTGACGTAGTCATAGTCATAGTCATACTTTATTGATCCCGAGGGAAGTAGTTTAAATGTATATCCACATTGGATATTCACATTGTTTAAATGGGAATATGCACGAGCATAATTATCGAAACTGGTGGGCATCTGACTCCCCAGTTGTGACAAGTATTCCGCATGCTTCCTTTGTCTTGGTTGGTTGGACTCCATCCAACTCTTCTCTGTCCAGGTCTGTATCCTACCAATGACCCACTATAGGGTTCTGCCCTTCCCATAACACAACCAAGTTTCGCGTCTCCTGCAAGTTTATCTACCCACTCTTCCACTTTCTCGTCGAAGTCGGTTACGATGGGAACTATACAGGTGGTGTAAAATAGCGAGCGGAATGACAACGTAGTCTGTCGGATTACGGACCTTTCAGACCTCTGCTGGCGGAGGGGAAGAGCTCGCTCGAGGACCTTTCACTCTTCAGGCTCCTGTGCCCTCGCTGCGCTGGTCGGAAGGAGAAGAGGAAATGTTCCGGGTGGTGAGGGTCCTCAGAGATGGATAACGATTGCTCGAGGGACCGTTTTATGTCTATATGAATCTATGAATACAACGAGGTTTGTCGACTTTCAGATGGTATCTGGACGGCTGGCTTTGTTTTTGATTGAAGGACAGAATGTGTTGAGGGACAGGTACCCACTGGATAGGGACCAATTAAAAATCCTCTTTGAGAAATCGTGGATTCCTTCATTAGCTGGTAGATGGTGCGATAGCGCCCTCCGCTGGACAGATGGATAAAATAAAATAATTCTATCGCACGTGCTCACCCACTAGAGAAATAGAGCAGCAGGGGACAGACACTGGTTGGCTAACTAACCCAAATATCATGTTTTCAATGCCCTCCGCTCCCTGTTTCAACTCCTGGTTTCAAATTGCGGAATTCCGGAATGACAGACCCGTTCTGCCGCTCTTGTTGCGAACCCGCAAAGTCAGCCCAAACTGGTCCTTAATCAGCAATATTAACCACAGACGGATACCACCGACCCCTCGCTTCGTTAAATTGGTCCATGACATGAAAAAAAGATTGGAAATCCAGCCCGGGACCAATTATATTGACCTGCATTTACAGGTCTTCTCTGCTGATTCCACGTTCCGGATGCCTGCCCTTTCTCAGTACGTCACCCTCTGCTCCTCCTACAACTTCAGCTCCTGGTCTCCAGGCGTCCAGGCCGCCAATCTCAAGGGGAGGGTTGGCGAATCATCGTCAGAACCGGAAACCGGTTTACTATCAGTGGTACATGTCGTAAAATTTATTGTGCAATAGATCAAAAAAGTGATAAATACAGTAAATGTAAATAAATAGACAAATAAGTAATAAACGGACGACTGCGCAGACAATAAATAGCAGTCAAATATATAAATAAACTAATATGGAATTTAATAAATAGATTACAAAGCAGCTGTAGGCTTAAACAGATTGTGCCACACACACACACACACACACACACACACACACACACACAGAGACACACACACACTCACAAACAAACAATGTGGGGCAAACAAGAGAGGGAAAAAACACAGAGGTGGTGTTCATACGTTCAGGAGCCGATCAGAAATCTGATGGCGGAGGGGGAGAAGCTGTTTCCGAATCGTTGAGTGTGGGTCCCCAGTCTCCTTCACCTCCACCTTGATGGTAGTAATGAGAACAGGGCATGTCCTGGGTGTTGGGGTCGACAATGAATGACGCCGCCTTACTGAGGTTTCGCCTGTTGAAGATGTCCTCGATGCAGGTGGGGGGTGGTACTACTGTTCATGAGGGAACTGGTTGAGGTTACTACCCGCTAAAGACCTGAAAGTCTCCAGATGCTGTATATCCGAATCTACACACACACACACACACACACACACACACACACACACACACACACATTGTTGTAATAACTCAGCAAGTCTGGGCGCAGACATAGAAATGACGTTTCGGGCGTTGACCCACCTCCTTCCGCATTTCCCGTGTTCCGGATTGGTGACGCAGGCAGCAATGTGCCCGGAAGGGGCGCGGCCCTGATGCGGCGTTTTACCCCCAGTCGCTACCTCTCACAACGCAGAGAAGGTTTCCGGAGAGAGGATGTTGCTGTTACTCGTCCTGGCGCCGTTGCTTCAACGTAAGAAACAATCTAACTCAATAATTAATCTTTAATCCTGAACTAGCTCGGGTCACTTTGCTATTCGAAAGATATTAAACTGGAACGAGTGCGGAGAAGTTTTCGCAGAAATTTGCCAGCATCTCCGGGACGGAACGGGTTTCTAATGGGAGAGGACTAATTATAGCGGACATCAGCGGATGATGACTCCATCATCCAATTATAGCGGACATCAGCGGATGATGACCCCATCATCCAATTATAGCGGACATCAGCAGATGATGACTCCATCATCCAATTATAGCGGACATCAGCGGATGATGACTCCATCATCCAATTATAGCGGACATCAGCGGATGATGACTCCATCATCCAATTATAGCGGACATCAGCTGCCTGAAATATTGGCAGACATATGAAGGAAGTTTAAACTTCATCTACTTACGCATGAGTTCTTGGATTAGAGAGGTTTACGGGTTTTTTGACCGGACACCCTTAGATAGGACGAGCTCGGCCGTAAATATTATCGGTATGAACGAGTTTCCATTCCAGATTCCCGAATAACTTTCGTTTTCCCCGACATCCCGCCCTCCCCTTTAACAAATAATCCCGCGTACTCGGGTCTTCCGGTTCATTTCACTCTCTTCACTTCCCGTTCCCTCCTCAGGTGCGACGTCGAAGTCCGTTCGCCAGGACACGCCGGCTCTCTCCAAATCTCCCGGCGAGAGCGTGGAGCTGGAATGCATTCTGGACGGCGGTAGCGCTAGCAATTATCTCTACTGGTACAGACAATATCCGGGTAGGGAGATTCAGTACATGTTTTATTCCGGGTATACCGACAGCGTGAATCCGGAGGGGGCTGTGGACGGCTTCACCGCCCGGAGAACCGATGCAGAGACGTTCATTCTCAACTCCACCAGCCTGCGCCCGGAACAGTCGGCCGTCTACTACTGCGCCTGGAGTACTCACAGTGGCTCAGAGACACAGCGGGGCCCGACAAAAACCTTCGCAGGCGACAGGAAGCAGGTGATGTGTGAGAACCTTTGATCTCCATTACACTGAACACGCAGGAGATTGTTGAAAAACACGTGCAAGGCATCATTAGCAAGTCTGCCGGTGACACTGAGAAACAGTGGTATCGTTCCAGATTAACTCGAGGTGCGAGGATCAAAACTACCGATCGAGCTGTTGCCAAATGAGGAGACAGTAAATTGAGTAAACAGATCCTCACTTGGGGGTGGTGAAGATTCCGGGGCGGCACGGCAGAGGAGCGTAGCGGGTAACGTGAGGATATTACAGCGCTCCACGTCGACTGCGCCTCTTCCTATAGATGCTGCTTGGCCTGCTGCGTTCACCAGCAACTTTGATGTATGTTGTGTGGGTTTCTTCCGGTTTTCCCACATAATCGCAAACATTCGTACATTACATAGTGAACCTCAACTACGGGGCCGGACAAAATAAGAGAAGCTGGCGAAACGGGCAGAGGTTTTGTGAAGTTAGAATGGGATATGATCTTCACAGTGAAAGTTCGAGAACTGGGAAGTGTTGTAGAATAGAGGGACCATGCAGTACAGGTAAACGGTTCAAGGAAGGTGGACTCACAGGTAGACAGGGTAGTGAAGAAGGCATTTGGTACGGCAGCTTTCATCAGTCAGGACATTGAGTACGGGGGCATGGTCACGTCCCAGTTGTGCAAGACTTCGGCGAGGCGGAACTTGGAGTACCGTGTTCGGTTTTGGTCGCCCTGCTGTAGGAAAGATGCTATTGAGCTGGGAAGAGTGCAGAGGGTTGTTGCCGGGACCCGAGGCACTGAGCTATGCAGATGGGTCCGGCAAGTTGGGACTTTGGAGCGTCGGAGGGACCTTACTGAAATGTCTAAAACCAAGAGGGGCACAGACAGGGTGTGTACGGCGTTGAATGCGCATGCGCCTGAAACCGTAGCAACTTGCTGGCACTTCATATATTCTTATATTCTTGTTCGCTGTTCGCTACCGATGACGCATCTGGGAACTGAATTCGTCGTAAATTCGTCGCAAGTTTCCAAGTAGACCGCCGGTCGTTTCCTCCGATTCCAGAAAGTGCAAACTGTACCCCCCGGGGTAGCTTAGTTTTCCGTTAATACTAGGCCTATCTCTCTCTGTCTCCCTCCAACGCCGTCATCCCTCATTGACGAGAGAGTAGGGGAGAGCAAGAGAGTCAGTCTTTTGAAGGAACAGTTTTAAGGCGAGAGGGGAGCGATTTAATAACGACCTGTGTGGCAACATCTTCATCCAGACGGTTGTCATTGTACGGAAGGAGCGACTAGAGGAAGTGATTCAGGCAAGTACAATAACAAGGCGCAAAATACACTTCGACAGGGTCATGTACAGAACAGTTTTAGAGGGAAGTTCTCACTGTGCTTCCTACCCCCAGAAGTGTGTTCTGGAACGTGTGGAAGAAGATTCACTTTGCGGGAGTGTGTACAGGAACGGTGCGGAGGGAGTCAGACTGCGTGTCTGACCACGCGAGTGCGTGGATCGCTGTCCTGCACTGACACACTCTCTTTAACATAATTGGTTAGCGCAGTGGCGCTGGGCGAATTGGCCAGGGTCCTTCAACTTCGGTATCTCTTGGAAGTCGATGCAAATCGGTTATGTGCAGGTCCAGGGCCAGATGGTCTGCATCCCAGAGTGCTTAAGGAAGTAGCCCAAGAAATAGTGGATGCATTAGTGATAATATTTCAAAACTCTTTAGATTCTGGACTAGTTCCTGAGGATTGGAAGGTTGCTAATGTAACCCCACTTTTTAAAAAAGGAGGGAGAGAGAAACCGGGGAATTATAGACCGGTTAGCCTAACGTCGGTGGTGGGGAAACTGCTAGAGTCAGTTATCAAAGATGTGATAACAGCACATTTGGAAAGCGGTGAAATCATCGGACAAAGTCAGCATGGATTTGTGAAAGGAAAATCATGTCTGACGAATCTCATAGAATTTTTTGAGGATGTAACTAGTAGACTGGATAGGGGAGAACCAGTGGATGTGGTATATTTGGATTTTCAAAAGGCTTTTGACAAGGTCCCACACAGTACATTAGTGTGCAAACTTAAAGACACGGTATTGGGGGTAAGGTATTGATGTGGATAGAGAATTGGTTGGCAGTGAGGAAGCAAAGAGTGGGAATAAACGGGACCTTTTCAGAATGGTAGGCGGTGACTAGAGGGGTACCACAAGGCTCAGTGCTGGACCCCAGTTGTTTACAATATATATTAATGACTTGGATGACGGAATTAAGTGCAGCATCTCCAAGTTTGCGGATGACACGAAGCTGGGCTGCAGTGTTAGCTGTGAGGAGGATGCTAAGAGGATGCAGGGTTACTTGGATAGGTTGGGTGAGTGGGCAAATTCATGGCAGATGCAATTTAATGTGGATAAATGTGAGGTTATCCACTTTGGTGGCAACAACAGGGAAACAGATTATTATCTGAATGGTGGCCGATTAGGAAAAGGGGAGGTGCAACGAGACCTGGGTGTCATTATACAACAGTCATTGAAAGTGGGCATGCAGGTACAGCAGGCGGTGAAAAAGGGGGAATGGTATGCTGGCATTTATAGCAAGAGGATTCAAGTACAGGAGCAGTGAGGTACTACTGCAGTTGTACAAGGCCTTGGTGAGACCACACCTGGAGTACTGTGTGCAGTTTTGGTCACCTAATCTGAGGAAAGACATCCTTGCCTTAGAGGGAGTAGAAAGAAGGTTCACCAGATTGATTCCTGGGATGGCAGGACTTTCATATGATGAAAGACTGGATGAACTGGGCTTGTACTCGTTGGAATTTAGAAGATTGAGGGGGGATCTGATTGAAACGTATAAAATCCTAAAGGGATTGTACAGGCTAGATGCAGGAAGATAACACCTCTATAACCTCACACATGTGAAGGGAATCCCGACATCCAACAAGGGAAAATCACCCCGACATAAACACAGTCAAACACACACACACACACACACACACACACACACACACACATACACACACACACACACACACATCAGATGAAAAGACAACTGCCCTTTCCAAATTTAATCGCCTCCGCCGGAGAGGACATCTCATTTCAATGACTAAACACACGGGGAGACGTGCGAGTTACGGCCGGCCACTGGTGCTTGGTCATTGGAGTTTTCACCTTGAAGTTTAGGGACATGAGTTCGGAAGGATGTTCCGAATTTTCGGCCCTCTCCCAAGTTAAACCACGGCCAATGCCGCACTCCGACAGTCCAGCAAGAACACCAACCTTTACCGTGGTTCTGTGCTATTTTGACTTACTTGGGATCAACGGCAGAATAAGTAGGATACAATGTGTCCCACATGCGATTATCTGCCCGAGAGAGACACCAGCCGCTTTGGCATCAGGTGTAGCAGAATGCCAGCATTCAGGAGAAGCACTTCGCGTTGTCTGTTTGGACTGCGGCTGTGCCACTCGCCCGTTGACGTCTGCGTCACTTCCTGCGCGTCATACGCCGAGTATCATTCCAAATCAAAACCCGAAAGAAGAGCGAAATTGGAAGTCCAGTTGGTGTTGGTTGACAGTTTCAGTATTGGATGAGAAAAATACGTAGGAAAAACAGTTCTTTTGATTTGGGAATTAATCAGAGGTTACGGAACCTCCACCAGTAAAAACATATGAGTTTTCTGTTGTGTATTATTTCCAACTCTGTCTCTGTTTCTCTGTCTCTGACTATCTCTCCCTATATACCTATCAACCTCTCTATCTGTGTATCTATATATCTATCTCTCCATCCAACGATGTATGTATGTATGTATCGATCGATCTCTCTACCAGTCAATTATCTAACTGTATTTCTACTTTCTGTTCATCGGTTGAAATCTCACTGGTATCTGTTCTGGGGAAGGTACGCCCTGTACAACAGGGATGGGCTACGTCTGAACGCGAGGGTGAACAAATTCTCTTCCTGGCAGGTTTGTTAAACGTGTTCAGGAGGGTATAAGCTAATTATTAATCTACAAATAAATCATTTATACAAACGCAACATAGATTTGTTATTATTGCCAGAAGCCAAAATGAATATTGTTTTGAATGCCATCTCTGCACATAATTTAACCCCTTCAGTTGTAAATGTTATTGTGGCTCAAAGGGGGCTTGCCACATTTCTTCAGCTCTGTGAGAAATTCGAGGCGTTCTCTGTTTTTTTTTGTGTTAAATGTTCCTGCATCGTTGCCTGTTTTTTTTTTTTTCCTGATCTGAATTCCTGATATTCAGTTTTGGGTTGTGGATATGGGAAGAATCAAAAGGCAATTGCAGTGTGATGCTGGCCGCAGCCCGGGCAGTGAAGCTCAATATGCAGCGACCCCTACTGGTGGGAAACAGCGGGTTCTGAGCCTTCAGCGATTGTGCAGAACAGTTTTTGTCAGAGGCGGCTCGATTTCTCAACCTCTGTGCGCTACTACAGGCGCAGAAATAGACGGCCGAGTGAGAGTGCGAGGCGTTCTTTACTTCCAGTTGAAAGAAAGTGCTGCTGGATCTTGTTGCCGCGTAGGATTCCGACGTGTAATTGCTGACTATATCTTTCCCAGCAGAATAGAAAAGAACTTCTACTGTGCCGCCCGGTCGCTGTCTGTACCAATACATATGGTTATAGTCCGAATTCAGTAGCGTGCATTGGACGGCGGTTGACTCTCCCAATCCAACTGACAGGGAAGGGGGCGACTGCTCCACGTACACGGCCAGAATCCCTACAAGGGAGACATTCCATTAGAGCCTAATTTCTCTCAACAAATGGGAGCCCGTTCTCTGAACCTGAGTTACCTTCCCCAGAACCATTGTTATTCTGACTTACGCGGGATCAATGCCACAATCAGCGGAAAACGATATGTTTCTCGCACCATCATTCACAGGATAGAGACGAGCGGGCTTTGGGATGGAGCGCCGTTGCTTTCAAAAGAAGTATTTTGCGCTGCCCGATATAATTGCTCATGTCGATTGGCCCTGTGACGTCTGTCACTTCCTGTGTAATTTCTTCTGTCGCCATTGGAAAGCCTAAAGAGAGTGGCGGTCGCGTTAGTGAGGAAATGTAACTACAGGACTGCAGACACACACACACACACACACACACACACACACACACACACACACACTCACACACACACACACACACACACACACACACACACACACAGCCACGCACAGCCACGCACAGACACGCTCAGACGCACACACTCCCGTACATACACAGAGATCGATCTATCTATGCCTATCTTCCTGAGTTATTAGTAACGCTTTCGTCTGTGTGCCTGCTGATCCTGGACTCTCAGGCTGAAAACGCGGCAACTTCTGGCTGGAATATGACGAAAGATTAGAAGAAGCACCCAATGTATGCAGGGGCGACAATAGGGAAAACACGCGTACACACACACACACACACACACACACACACACACACTCACACACCCCTACCTATCTATCTGTCTATTATCTATCTGTCTGTCTATCTATCTATCTATCTATCTATCTATCTATCTATCTATCTAGCTATCTATCTATCTATCTCTTTCTCGATCTGAATCTTTATCTATCAATCTTCCTGAAGCATTCGCAAAGCATTTGTGTGCGTCGACTGATCTCGGACTCACATGCTGAGAGCGTGAAAGTTACAGGGAATTTCGTGGCGGGTTGATGCAGAATTTGTGGTTTCACAGCCGCTCTCCGGCTGATAACGAACAGCGTTCGTGCCCAAGTCCTCAGAATGGGCAAGAAATGGGCTTCCGGCAGCCGCGGTGGAGGCGGATACGATTGGGTCTATTGAGAGACTTTTTGAAAGGGAAACGCAGCTTAGAAAAATATAGGGCCATGGGTAAGCCTAGTAATTTCTAAGGTAGGGAATTGTTCGGCACAACTTTGTGGGCCGAAGAGCCTGTATTACGCTCCAGGTTTTCTATCTTTCTATGTTTCTAAGATAGTTTGACCGTAGAATGATTATTGGCGCCAGTCCGGAGAATTTGCCTATCTCAGAAACAACTGAAATCCTGGGAACCTCCTTCACAAAATTCTCCAGTGTTTACAGAGACTGGTGAGAACAAAAAAAAAATCGTGGGAAATTATCTGGGTGAAAACACCCTGTTAGGGCCAGAGAACTGCCAGACCCTATTAAGCTGACAGGAAGGCGACAGCAATTCAAATGACCGTGTGTTACAACAGTAGTGTGCAGAACAGCATCTCTTGATGCACAATATATTGAACCTTGACGCGGATGGGCTACAATAGCAGAGGGTCACGAACATACACTGAGTGATCACCTTATGAGGAACAGTGATGTATGTGCGAGATGTTTGGCACCTGCGCAGTGCTGTGTGCCGTTCGCCTGGGACAATGAGCAACGGGACACAGTCTGTTGCTGCCCCCACGCGGCGAAAAGCCCGTTCTGCAGCCATCATGAATAGGTTGAAGAGATTTCTGTTGTCGCGGTCTGTATGGAAAAGGACAAGCATTGGGCTTTTCAGGCCGAGTCCATTCATCAGAGCTGAGAGGAAAGCTGGGGGGGCGGGGGCGGTAGATGACAGAAATGAATGTTGTGGGACGGGAAAAAGACCAGCTGGAAGATGATAGGTGTAGACAGATGGGTGGGAAGGGTCATGGACTAGAGAAGAAGGAATATGATAGGAGAGGTGAGTGGATAACAGGCGAAAGGGAAGCAGGGGATGGTTGAGGGGGTAATGATGGATAGGTGCGAAGAAGTAAAATGTCTGAATGCGGAAAAGAGGCGAGGGGGATCGATGTACAGACGATCAGGTTGGAGAGTAGAAAGATGGAATATAAGAGGTCGCTCCTCCATCTTGAGGGTGGCCTCCACCTGACAGGGGAAGAGGCCGTGGACCGACACGTCGGAAGCGGAATGGGAATCTGAATTAAAAGTTTGGCCACGGTAAATTCCCTAAGCAGTTATGCGGTGAAAAGCTTGTTCGCAGAGATCAATTCATTGTACGGTGCTTGCGATAGAGAAAGGTAAGTTGATAAATTCACTTATAATTGCCAAATCTATCGATTTCTGGGCAAAGCTGCCAAACTCCAGGTAAAGGATCATTTCCCCTCCATTTATTTAAGCTCCCAAGTCTTTGTAATTTCGGATATCTACCAACAGGTGTAAGAAGACCGGCGTACTTCACCTCCCTTCTGCTGAACCTAATATTCTCCAATAATGAGGGCCACATGTTTTACCTCATGAAACATCATGGGTTCCGTATCGAGCAGTCTTCTGCATTCAGTCTCTCCCTTTCTCTCTCTGCCTGAGTCTCTCATTGGAAACCTGTCCAGCTCTGGGATCCATCCCTACCCCTCCTGTCTTCTCCGATCATTTTGGATCTCCCCCTCCCTCTCCCGCTATCAAATCTCTTACTAACTCTTCCTTCAGTTAGTCCTGACGAAGTGTCTCGGCCTGAAACGTCGATTGTGCCTCTTCCTAGAGGTGCTGCCTGGCCTGCTGCGTTCACCAGCAACATTGCTGTGTGTTCCGTGTACACCGAAGTTCCTCTGTCCCCTGACACGCCTAACCATTCACGGTCTTTTTAGTACCACGTACACCGCGGCCCTTCTGTTCCTCAACATTCGCCACCATGTACAGTATGGTTGTCGAACACTTATGTCCCGTGTTTCCTCTGTTCCGGATCCGTCCGGTATTCTTCGTACTCTGTGTTTCCAACAACAGACAAAAAAGACACGAGCGGGAAATTGATCTTGGGGAGTGAACTTATTGGCGCACTCAGTGGTTTTGATTCTCCTGGACCGATGACGTGTGGGAAGACCGGAAATGACAAGGAAGAATAGACTGGAAAGGCGAGTGTGCGAATTGTATTCACCCAACTGGATGCTCAGAAGAGAAGGGAAATGAACAGCTGCGGTACAATAACATCTCCCCTTATTTCACTGATTGGACGCTGCGCCGCTCACGACTGAATCATAGGCCCACCTCCCACCATATGATTGACAGGAGTCGTGTTTCCTGTTTTGCTGACAGCAACGACCCTTCTGACAGTGAGAGTTTTTGTACAGCTGCCCCGTCACTCTGTTCCGCCGTGAATACTCCAGGCACAGAAATACGCGGCCGATGATTTCGCCTCCAGTTTGTCAGACTTCAGGAAGATTTCGTTGGTCTTCGGTCTCTCCGCAGTAAAACCTCCGACCAATTTCTCCGGCTGCACTGAATTAGCTGCGATCGAGTGAAACATGTACTCCGGTCCCTTTCCCGGGAATTGTCGGTACCAGTACAACCAGTTGTTATCACTAGTACTACCCTCTGCTGTGCAATTCAGGGTCAACTTCTGGCCGGGGGTTCCGGAGAAACCCGGAGTCTGGTGGATCGTCACCGAGGTCGCGTCTGGAAAAAGAGACGGTGGTGGAAAATGCGGTGATTGATCAGGGAGACCCGGGTCAATAGGTAAAGGGAGAAAGATGGTGCATTTGGGGAAGGAAGGAAGAGAACTGAAGTTGGGAAAGATGGAGAGGAGGACGGAATTAGAGGCGGCAGCAGTGGGAAGACAGTGTGCGGACGCGAGGTCTCGTAAATAAGTTTTGAAATATTACTGGAAGGTAAAGCACGTGAAAGGAATCTGAAAGGAAGAGAGGAGCAAAGAAATAAAAATTAATATTGTTTGTCAGCATCACTCACAGTGGAAGGCGAGGAGAAACCGCAGAAATAAAAGCATCTTCCTTGGAGTGTTTATTCTCTCAGTGATGAAAGTGTTGTGTACAGCAGAGACGAGTCCATTCACTTGTTACTTATATCAGTGACGTCGGTGGACTTGCGGAAGTAGCGATCAGCCACGCCCCTTCTATGAACCTATCCGATCTCAGGGATGTGTTGTAACTCTCCACCAATTAAAGCAGCCAATTCTCTCTCTCTCTCTCTCTCTCTCTCTCTCTCTCTCTCTCTCTCACACACACACACACACACACACACACACACACACACACACACGCTCTGAATCGATCTATCTCTCTCCTCAACTTCGTCGCCCTCTGCACGCCCTATATCTCTTCATTGTTGACTTTTAATGCTTCTTCGTCTTCGGATTTTCGGAATACTGGAGATCCGCTATGAGAAGAGGGGCCACAACACACCAAATCTTTATTGAAAACACGAATCTCTCTGAATAATGACCGTCCTCTAAACCACGTGACATTTTTGTCCGTTTGCAACTCCCGTTGTTAGCCTGTTCTATGTCGCAGACCTCCTCTCTCAGAAAACAGGAGACATACGGAGCACACCGGGAACATATTCACACTCCAAGCTAAAGATTTGGAATCTGTATTCTAAACCCTCCCAGATCGCAGCTAAACCACGTTTAATAACCCGGGTTCTACACGGAGCAGGTCCCTATATATCGGCTGGCACGCTCACATACGCCAAATTTTCCAAATCTGTACGCGCCAGCAAATCGGCGTATACACCGACAACCCCAAATCCGTGCTCACCCGAAAATCCGCCTGACAAAACAATTTCTGTTCCTGCCCTCAGATCCACCAACACCCTCATATTCTGTCATCTTCAGTGATTGGGGAACATCAATATCTCTCTGTTCCCTCCAAGGACGCCGTTTTCTGACGTTCGCGGTATGTGTCCTACAGCTGTTCTCCAGTCTCTCCCTGTTTCTTAACTATCCGCCTGTCCCCGACCCTAGGCTGTAGAATGAAGGAAAGGTGGAGTGGGGGAGAGCAGTGACGATCATATTCCCCCATCTGAATGTTAAAGAAGGGAAGGAAATTAAACGCCACGGCATAATAGCTCCGCCCCTTATTCACACTGATTGGCCGCAACGGCGCAGCGCCTGACAGATAGACCCTCCTCCCACCCGATGATTGACAGGAATCGTATTTCCTCTTTTGCTGAAAGCACAGACCCTCCTGACAGCGAGGTTTTTGTTCGGCTGCCCCGTCACTCTGAGCCGCCGTGATAACTCCAAGCGCAGAAATACACAGCCGACGAAATCGCCTCCAGTTTGTCGGACATCAGGAAGAACTCCTTGCTCTGCGATCTGTCCGCCGTAAAACCGTCGACCAATCCCTCCGGTTCGACGGAATTAACTGCTATCGAGCGAAACATGTACTCCGGACTCTTTCCCGCATATTGTCGGTACCAGTACAACCAGTAATTAGCACTGGTACTACCCTCTACTGTGCAATTCAGGGTTACCTTCTGACCGGCAGTTCCGGAGAAAGCCGGCGTCTGGTACATCGTTACCGAGGCCGCGTCTGCAAAACAGAGACGAGCTTGGCTAAACGGGGAAAAAGGAAGTGGAGATGCGGATCAATGGGGATGTGGATAAACAGGGTGCACTGAAGGAAGCAAAAAAGATGACTGAAGAAGCGGACATTTCGAGAGGATTTCGGAATTTAATGGCGACGGCAGAGGGCAGATAGTCTGCGGACGCGAGGGCTAGTAAATTAAGAAGGAATTGGTCCGACACGATGGGAGGGGAAAGCAAGTGGAAGGAACGTGAAAGGTAGACAGAAGCAGAGAATGAAAAAAAATAAAATCTGGGAGCTGTCACTCACAGCGGAAGGCGAGGATGAATTGCAGAAACAGAAACATCTTCCTTGGAGGGTTTACTCTCTCAGTGATGAAAGTGGTCCGGGCGGCAGAGACGAATTCATTCACCTCCATCCGGTTTGTTACGTATCCCAGTGACGTAGGCGGATTTGAGGACGTAGCCGTTGGCCACGCCCCTTCCATACTCCAACCCGATTCGAGGCTGCAGCTTCCGGTCTACCAGTATGGCCACACAATACAGTCTCTCTGTCGCTGTCCCCGTCCCTCCCTCTCCCTGTTTTCCTCACCCCTTCAGCTCTCCATGAGTGATGTTTTAATGCTCCGTATACTTTGTAATTTCGGAAATCTACAGCAAACTGTGAAAGAAGGAGGATTCAAAGCGAACACCATCGATACTCCAACACGATTCGGGATTTGTGCCGCTTCTGATCTAACAATTTGACCAGACAACATCTCCCTGTCGCCGTCCCACCTTCACGCTTTCTTCATCTCCCACCCCCATGTTACTGTGTCTCTCTCTTTCTCCTCTCTCTCTCTGTCTCTCTCTCTCTCTCTCTCTCATTCACTCTTTCTCTCTGTCTGAAGATTATTACCTTTCCCTGGGTACGAATCCTCTCCACTCAGTCACCGATAAGCTGACATAGTTTGTCTCCCTCCTCTGGTGTCTATCTCATTATCAGTACAACCCTCTGTCTTCCTCTGTCCCTCTCTTTCGTCCCTCCATCACCGTCACCCCCGGAGCTCAATATGTGCGATGTTTTTATTCCCACCAAGTCTTTGAATTTGAGGAAAACTACACAGCGAGTATAAGGAGACAGGCCACAATTCACCTCCCTTTCATTGAAATCAAGGGACTGGTGTAATGAGGGCCACACGCCCGATGAAAATCATTGTGTTCTGCATGGAGTAGCCTTCCATATTCGATATCTTACTTTCTCTCTCTCTCTCTCTGCCTGAGCCTCTATCTCTGTCTCCTAGCCCTTGTGGCATCGCAGCCGAAGAAAAAAAAATCAGCTTTATAAAAGTTATGGTCGCTTTCACTCCCTTCGAAAAATCTAACCTAAATTTTACTTCACTGCATTTCCGCCCCCTAGTGGTAGCGCCCTGTGTGTCCTCTTGTCGCCCTCCGATCAAGCTGAATGTTGCATCGCAGCCGAAGAGAAAATTCACCTTTAAATTTTACTTCAGATGAGAGGACGTATCAATGCAATGACTAAACACAAAAGGGGCGTGGGACGGCTGTCCACATTGGTGGTCTGATCTTACAGTTTAGGGACATCAGTTCGGAAGAAGGACTCGAATTTCCGACCCTCTATCATGCTATACCACGGCCAATGTCGCACGACGTAACTCCGCCAGGAACACCAGCCCTCTCCATGGTTCTATGAGGTTTTGATTTACTTGGGATCAACGGCAGAATAAGTAGCATGCAATGTGTCCCACACGCCAACATCCGCCCCAGAGAGACACCAGACGCTTTGGTATCAAGTGTAGAACATTTGCCAGCATTCAGAAGAAGCACTTTGTGTTGTCTGTTTAGACTTGCGGGTATGCTACTGCCCCGTTGACGGCTGCGTCACTTCCTGCGCGTCACACCCTGGGCACCATTACGAGTCAAAAGCCGAAAGAAGAGCGAAGTTGGAAGTGGAGTTGATGTTGAAACACAGTTTCAGTATTGGGCGAGGAGAAGATAGCGGCACAATCCTGATTTGACGGAGACAATTGTGAGCAGCACGGAGGAACATCAGGAGAAACTTATGAAACGCCGCTGCTACTGTGCGATCGAGAATCTCCGTGGGGGGGGGGGTGTCCAAATCCAAGGCTTTGCCTGTTACCTGTTGCCGGGGTCGTGGTCGAAGCGCTCGGCAGAGATGGTACTCGGTGCTCGAGTCGGAGGTCCGGTCGGAGGCTCGAAGTTTTCAAGAGTCGGCTGCGGTCAGGTTCTTCCAGGGTGCTGCATCGGCAAGATTGCGGCGCTGGAAACTCATGGCAGGGAGATAGTTTCTCTTCCTTCTACCGTCTGCGTGAGATGTTCGGACTTTCGAGAGACTTTGAGACTTTTTTTTTACCGTGCCCATGGTCTGCTCTTTCTCAAATTACGGCATTGCTTTGCACTGCTGTAACTATATGTTATAATTATGTGGTTTTTGTCAGTTTTTTAGTCTTGGTTTATCTTTCTATCCATCTATCTGTCTGTCTGTCTATCTATCTATCTATCTATCTATCTATCTATCTGTCCATCGATTTCTCTCAGACATCCATCTATCTGTCTACTTATCTATTTATCTATTTACCCATCGATTTCTCTGTCTATCCATCTATCTATCTATTTATCCATCTCTCTGCCTGTCGATCTGTCTGCTTATATATCTCTACTTATCTCTGTCTATTTCTCGTAAGTCTGTCTATCTGTCTATTCATTTATCTATCTGCCTGTTTATCTATCTATTTCTGTATCTATTGTCTGTCTGTGTATCTATCTATCTATCCTTTCATCTATCTGTCTGTCTATTTATCTATCTATCTATCTCTGTCTGTCTTTCTACCTCTAGTCAGTGTGTGTATATCTATGTATTTACTTATCTATCTGTTTTTCTATCTATCTATCTATCTATCCATCTGTCTATTTACCCATCTCTCTGAATTATCCGTAATGCATTTGTGTGTGCCTACTGATACACTGGTTCTGAACCCACGGACTGAAAGCGCGTGAAAGTCACAAGTAAGGGCGCGGCTTGTTGTTACAGAAGTTGTGGTTATACCGCAAACAAGGAACGTCGTTTGTCTCCTGGTGGGTACAGAAACGAGGGATCAGAAGGAGCTCACTATCCTACTGCCTCCGTTGGGGGCATTCACTCCTCTGGACAGAATTGTGCGAAAGATGAGAAGGAGCGGCGAAGGTCTGCAGAGGTGATAATAAAGACAACACAGCATACACTCAGTGGCCTCATTATTAGCTACAACTACGTACTGACTAGATATATATCCCCTCTCTCCGTTGACAACCTGCTCCTACAGCTGCGACGCGGTCACGCATTGTTTCGTTTTCAAACTTACAATCCCATCTATCCCCGTTATCAATAAATAATCTGCAGGTGCTGTTGTCAAAGGACAACTCACGATGCGCTGGAGGAACTCAGCAGGTCAGTCAGCATCAATTGAAAGATTAGTCGACGTTTCGGGCCGAAACCCTTCGTCAGGGCTGAAGGAAGAACTTTGGGGGGGGGGGGGGTTTAAAGAATGCTGGTAGTTGAAAAAAAAACAGTAACTTGAAAGACAAAGGTGTGGGGAGGGGAAGCAGGGAGGTGATTGTCAGGAGAACAATGCGCAGCAGTAGAAGGAGGCGGAACTATGAGGGAGGTGATGTGAAATAGGGATAGAGGAAAGGTGGGGGGAGGGAATTACCGGAAGTTGGAGAATTCTATGTTCATACCAAGGGGTAGGAGACTACCTAGACGGTATATGGGGTGTTGCTCCTCCAACCTGAGTTTAGCCTCATCATGGCCGTAGAGGAGGCCACCCACTTGAACTCTGCTTCCCATTCCTATTCAGATATATACATGCATGGCCTCCTCTACTGCCATGATGAGAAGTGAAAGGAAGCAGTGGGAGAAGAAATAATATTTGGCAAATTCACTCACAGAGGAAGGCGAGGATGAATGGCAGAAACAGAAACATCTCCCTTGGAGGGTTTACTCTCTGACTGATGAAAGTGGTGCGGGCGGCAGAGACTAATTAATTCACTTCAACCCCACCTGTTCATTAGATCACTGAGTTTGGTGGGTTTGCGGAAGCAGCGATTGGGCACCCCCTTTGATGAGCCCACCCTGACTCGAGGGGTGTGCTGCTTCCGCCCCACACACCCGTTCCGCTTTATTTTTAAGTGAATGTTGCCCTCGCAACAATTTGATTAATTATTTCCATCTATCTTTCTTTCTTTTTTTCTTTATTTCCGTCTGGCTGAGAACGGAGGCGGCGAGGAGAAGATGAATCGGTCCAGCATTAGCATATCGTCACAAATTGGTTTGCGGAGGGTAGTATCAGGCCGGGATTTAGGGTTTATGGAACTGAAAGTCGTGATATACATATCGCACCTACAAGGGGTCAGAACTGGATGCACTGGAGTGAGCTGTCGAGGGCGGCTTCAGTACGTTATGCTCGGCTGTAGCTCACTACGTGCAGTCCGAGGACACGGGGGACGGTTTTACGGTGCAGAGTCGGAGCAGCATCGATTTCCGGCTGAAGTCCTCCGGTCTCCTTGCGAATCCGTCGGCCTTTTTTTGCCTCTCCACATGGAGAATTAACGGCTTCTCAGGCAGAGGACGGAGGAGATGACTTAGTCCCTAGGAGTCTCGAGTGGATGGCCGTTCCGTTATCAGAGCAGATTTTCGCCGGCTGTCAATCAGTGAGCGTGAAGCGTCTGCCCCTCGACACTGTTTTATCACCCCTTGTTCAATCCCTTCCGACCTATGTTCGTGACACTTCTCACGCTCTTAAACTTTTCGATGATTTTAATTTCCCTGGCCCCCACCGCTTTATTTTCACCATGGATGTCCAGTCCCTATATACTTCCATCCCCCATCAGGAAGGTCTCAGAGCTCTACGCTTCTTTTTGGATTCCAGACCTAATCAGTTCCCCTCTACCACCACTCTGCTCCGTCTAGCGGAATTAGTCCGTACTCTTAATAATTTCTCCTTTCGCTCCTCCCATTTCCTCCAAACTAAAGGTGTAGCTATGGTCACCCGTATGGGTCCTAGCTATGCCTGCCTTTTCGTTGGGTTTGTGGAACAATCTATGTTCCGTGCCTATTCTGGTATCTGTCCCCCACTTTTCCTTCGCTACATCGACGACTGCATTGGCGCTGCTTCCTGCACGCATGCAGAACTCGTTGACTTTATTAACTTTGCCTCCAACTTTCACCCTGCCCTCAAGTTTACCTGGTCCATTACCGACACCTCGCTCCCCTTTCTAGATCTTTCTGTCTCTGTCTCTGGAGACAGCTTATCCACTGATGTCTCCTATAAGCCTACTGACTCTCACAGCTATCTGGACTATTCCTCTTCTCACCCTGTCTCTTGCAAAAACGCCATCCCCTTCTCGCAATTCCTCCGTCTCCGCCGCATCTGCTCTCAGGATGAGGTTTTTCATTCTAGGACGAGGGAGATGTCTTCATTTTTTAAAGAAAGGGGCTTCCCTTCCTCCAGTATGAACTCTGCTCTTAAACGCATCTCCCCCATTTCACGTACATCTGCTCTCACTCTATCCTCCCACCACCCCACTAGGAATAGGGTTCCCCTGGTCCTCACCTACCACTCCACCAGCCTCCGGGTCCAACATATTATTCTCCGTAACTTCCGTCACCTCCAACGGGATCCCACCACTAAGCACATCTTTCCCTCCCCCCTCTCTCTGCATTTCGCAGGGATCGCTCCCTACACAACTCCCTTGTCCATTCGTCCCCCCCATCCCTCCCCACTGATCTCCCTCCTGGCACTTATCCGTGTAAGCGGAACAAGTGCTACACATGCCCTTACACTTCCTCCCTTACCACCATTCAGGGCCCCAAACAGTCCTTCCAGGTGAGGCATCACTTCACCTGTGAGTCGACTGGGGTGATATACTGCGTCCGGTGCTCCCGATGTGGCCTTTTATATATTGGTGAGACCCGACGCAGACTGGGAGACCGCTTTGCTGAACATCTACGCTCTGTCCGCCAGAGAAAGCAGGATCTCCCAGTGGCCACACATTTTAATTCCACATCCCATTCCCATTCTGACATGTCTATCCACGGCCTCCTCTACTGTAAAGATGAAGCCACACTCAGGTTGGAGGAACAACACCTTATATTCCGTCTGGGTAGCCTCCAACCTGATGGCATGAACATTGACTTCTCTAACTTCCGCTAAGGCCCCACCTCCCCCTGGTACCCCATCTGTTACTCATTTTTATGCACACATTCTTTCACTCACTCTCCTTTTTCTCCCTCTGTCCCTCTGAATATACCTCTTGCCCATCGTCTGGGTCCCCCCCCATCTTTCTTCCCGGACCTCCTGTCCCATGATCCTCTCGTATCCCCTTTTGCCAATCACCTGTCCAGCTCTCGGCTCTATCCCTCCCCCTCCTGTCTTCTCCTATCATTTTGCATCTCCCCCTCCCCCTCCAGTTTTCAAATCCCTTACTCACTCTTCCTTCAGTTAGTCCTGATGAAGGGTCTCGGCCTGAAACGTCGACTGCGCTTCTTCCTATAGGTGCTGCTTGGCCTGCTGCGTTCACGAGCAACTTTGAGGGTATAATAAGAGATCCTTTAACTCCGCACTGCACCCAGTCATCCTTTCATGGGCAGAGGCCGCCGACAGCTGATCATCAGATCACCCTGTCCTGGAGCAGACGTTCAATTTGTACCCAAGAGAGGCTTAACTTTAAAAATGTTTCCTCTCCCTGGGATGAGTACTTTGGAGAATCTGTTGGCGTTTCCGTACCTCTGCGTTTGACGGGGTGGAAATGCGAGTCCCTATGCCCAACCCTGCCCCATTTCTCGACCTTTCAAGGAATCTCATTTCATGTGCCATGTGTTTCTCGTTACATTATCGGTCGCACTCAAAAGTGACGATACACCCGTGCTGAAGATCGGTAAGAAGACTGCTCATACGGAAGGATGGAGAGAGAAGATCAGTGCGCGGATTATCTTTTCCCATTTGAATGCTTTAGTGGAGGACATGGAAAGTTGTACCACCGGCCCTTCCTTCACTGATTTGCCGCTACGGCGCGTATGACAAATCATAGACCCAACCCACACTATGATTGACAGGAGTCGTGTTTCCTGTTTTGTTGACAGCAGCGAGTACGCTGACAGCGAGGTTTTTGTACAGCTGCCCCATAACTCTGAGCCGCCGTGATCACTCCAGGCGCAGAAATACACGGCCGCCGAATTCGCCTCCAGTTTGTCGGACTTCAGAAAGATTTCGTTGCTCTGCGGTCTCTCCGCCGTAAAACCGCCGACCGGGTCCTTTGGCAGCACGGCATTAGCTATCGTCGAGTAAAACATGTTCTCCGGACCCTTTCCCGGGAATTGTCGGTACCAGTACAACACGTTACCAGCACTCTTAATGCCCTCTACTGTGCAATTCAGCGTCACCTTCTGGCCGGCAGTTCCGGAGAAAGCCGGCGTCTGGACGATCGTCACCGAGGCCGCGTCTGGAAAACAGAGACGAGCTTGGCTGAACGGGGAAAAGGGAAGCGGAGATGCGGATCAATGGGGATGGGGATAAACAGGGTACATTGAAGGATGCAAAAAAGATGACTGAAGAGGGGGATATTTCGAGAGGAGATCGGAATTTAATGGCGGCGGCAGTGGGCAGATAGTCTGCGGCCGTATGTGTTCGTAAATAAGTACGGAATGAGTCCGAGACGACGGGAGGGGAAAGCAACTGGAAGGAACGTGAAAGGAAGACAGAAGCAGAGAACAAAACAAAATAAAATCTGGGAGCTTTCACTCACAGCGGAAGGCGAGGATGAATTGCAGAAACAGAAACATCTTCCTTGGAGGGTTTACTCTCTCAGTGATGAAAGTGGTCCGGGCGGCAGAGACGAATTCATTCACTTCCATCCGGTTTGTTACGTATACCAGTGACGTAGGTGGATTTGCGGACGTAGCGATTGCCCACGCCCCTTCCATGAACCTGCCCCGATTCATGAACCTGCCCCGATTCGAGAGATAGGCCTCCCTCCTTCGCAGCTGAGAAAGTGCCCACAATGATGGGCAACAGGCCGAATGGGCGTGAAGTAGGTGTAGGGAGACAGGAGATAGCTTGAAGTCTCAATCTAGTTGGCCTCACTGGGAAGTTACGATCAACACGGTCATGTAACGAATAACCGGCTGTGAATTTCCTCAATATCACTTTGTCCATGTTTCTCCCTCTCCCCGCTATTTCGTATTATGTAGTTTTTATGTATTTTGTTTTTGCCCTCCCTCTGGTTTCACTCTCAACCACGGCGTGTGTGTGTGTGCATGTGTGTGTGTGTGTATGTGTGTGTGTGTGTGTGTGCATGTGTGTGTGTGCGTGTGTGTCTGTGTGTGTATGTGTGTGTGTGCGTGTGTGTGTTTGTGTGTGTATGTGTGTGTGTGTGTGAGAGTGAGTGTGTATGTGTGTATGTGTGCGTGTGTGCGTATGTGTCTCTTTCTGTGAGTGTGTGTGTGTGTGTGTGTGTTTGTGTGTGTGTGTATGTGTTTAAGTGTGTGTTCGTGTGTACTCGATTTCGAGCGCAAAACTTTATTATCTATCTGGAAGCCACTAATCAGACAGGAAAAAACATCACCTTTTCTGCCTTTTGATTTTTATCCCCTCTCCATTTTCTGTTTCTGCCATTTCCTATTCTGTGTAGTTCAAGGGTTTATGCACCTGCACAATCTCTTGTGTTCATGACGCACCCACCCATCCTTGTCAGCGGCGGCTCCCTCTTGACTACCAGATATTTATTCCGTTCTGCCGCGTATTTGAGTCGCCGTGAATCGTCTGGGAGCGGAAATATCGTGCAGTCGAATTGGCCTGTAGGTCGGAGAACCTCAGACTGAGCTCGTCGCAGTTTGGTCGCTATGTCACTCAACAGAAACACCAATTTTCTCACTATTGACAGTGTTGAGCGTGGAAGCAATGGATCCGTTCACTTCGATCTCCCTCGTTCCGTGGCTCTGCCGGATACGGCGGGAAACATCAATGTGTTTTACCTGCGTTTCCATTTTCTATTGACCAGTTAGAACGAATGTACACGTCCGTTCCAAATTTTAGGAATACTCACCTAACTCTCTTTCTCTTTCTCCCCAACCCCTCTCACTCTCTCCTTCTCCCTCTCTCCCCTCTCTCCCCCTCCTTCTCTCTTTCACTCACTCTCACTCTAACTGAACTTTATTCCCTTCCCCTAGATGTACATCAACGCCACTTACTGATGAGCTAAAATTGTTTGTCTCTCTCCTCCTGTGTCTGGTTTTCCCTGTCCGTGCTTTTGTCTGACGGCTTATCTATGTACGCATGTCTTTGTCTTTCCGTCTATCTGTTTTTCAACCAGTCGATCTTTCCATCTATCAAATTTCCAATCTGTCTGTCTAACTCTCTCTCCGTCTCTAACTCTTTCTTTCTATCCATCAGTACATCTCTCCCACCATCTACTTAACAACCTATTCTTCTTGTTATCTACCTGTCTATCATTCGAGCGATCTTTCTTTCTGATTGTCTCCTCATCAATCAATCTATCTATCTATCTATTTATCTACCAATTTCTAGACATGACCTATTTATTTTCTGTTCAGTTCTTTGTTTACTAAACGACTTCATCCTGCTGGGCAGCCTCCGTGAACCTGTAGGGAGGAGGGGCGTTACGTCAGAGATAGGCCTGCCTCCGGCGCAGATGACGTATTGCACACAACGACGGGCGAAGCGACGAATGGGCGGGAGGCAGGTGCAGAGAGACTGCAGATAGCTGGAAGTCTCAATCTAGTTGGTCTCACTCGAAAGGTTTGATCAACACGGTCATGTAACGAATTACCGGCAGTGAATTCCTTGCGCGGAAGGATTTCACTCATTTGAATGTTTAGGGAAGAACAAAAGAGCTACGCCTGCGCCACGTACTCTGAAGAATAACAGCAGCTCGCCTTCTGAGTGAAAGCCTCTTCCTAAATAACAGTCGGCTCACCTGTCTTCTTGCTGACGAGAGGCTTCTGTTGTGCGTGAAAGAATTCCATCCCTGAGGTCCCCGAGATCCCAAACCAGCGAATGTACGACGGGCCGTTCACCGAGGTCCCCCTGTTCCTCAAAACTTCACACCAGTCGCTGAGTGTGTCCTACCCTTGAACACAGAGGACTTTCTGTCCCTCGACACTCCCGCCATTCACAGTGATTCCTCCCCTTGTACGCCGAGGACCCGCTGTTCGTCACCTCTTCGCACCATTCACTGTTGTGTCCTATCCTTGCACGTGTCGTGCCCTTCTACCCTGTACTCCCACTGTTCCTGAACACTACACACCGTTCACAGTGTGCGTCCTATCGTTGTACACCCAGGACCCTCTGTTCCTCAACACGCCAAGTGTCCGAGCATTTGGAGTTTCGACCAATGGATGTAGTTGATTAAGAGCGGAGGATCTAAGAATGGCGAATTTAGATGGAGGTAGTTTCTATACAGTCTGATCATTGGAGGGAAGTCTTCACCTAAAAAAAAACAGAACGGGTGCAGAATCGCTTCAGCCATTTTAATGCCGAGCAAGAGAAATACAAGACAAGAGCAGGTGCGATATCGTCGCCCGTTATTTCTCTCAGTCTCGTCGCAGCGCCATCTGTCGGACAGGATCACACCCGCGCTTCAATTGACATCAAGACGGTGGGGTTTTTGTTCAGCTCCTCCGTCTGACCCAGTCGCTGTGATCACTCCAGGCACAGAAGTACACGGCTGACGAATTCGCCTCCAAGGCGACGGAGCTCAGCTTGAAGATGTAGCTGCTCGGTCTCTCTGCGGTAAAGCCGTACAGCGGCCCCTTTGGTTGCACGTTACCGGCAAATGTGGAGTAGAACAAGTTCTCCAGCCCCTGCCCCGGGTGTTGTCTGTACCAGAGCATCGTATCAGCCGTGTTGCTGCTCCCCTCGACAGTACAGTTTAGCGTCACAGCCCGGCCGGTAGGACCGGAGAAAGCTGGAATCTGCTGGATCGTCACCGGGGTCACATCTGAAGAAGAGAGTGGGAGTGAAAAGAGGTGAGTATGCGGACGGCGACAACGACGGTGTAGAGAAGGGGGAGGATTGAAGTTGAGGTATTTTCGGGCGGCGGTCCGTATGGAGAGGTTCCGACGAAGGAACATCAGAGTGAGGATGGAAATGTGCGGAGAAATGCGCAGAATGAGACGGAAAAGGCTCAGGGCGAGAGGAAGCGAGGATTACCCGAGGGAAAAGAGAGGTAAAAGTATAAGTAAATTTTCCCTCACAATGGAAGGAGACGATCAGTTGGAGAAACAGGAACATCTCCCCTGGAGGTTTATTCCGTCCCAAGTGAGAGTGTTGTGTCCAGGAGCAATGAATCCAGTCACTTCAGTCCCGCTTGTCATGTAACTCACTGACCTAAATGGTCATTGGTGATACGGATGGCCGCGCCCTCTGCTTCTTTTGGCCAATCAGAATCGAGGCAGGCGGAGTTATACTTTACCGAATCATCATTTTCCCTTCTTGACTTACCATATCCGTCTCCCATCGATAGTCAATTGGTAATTGACTCGCCGCATTCTCTTCTCCCTTATCTTTCCTTCTTGCGCGCTCTCTCTCTCTCTGTCTCTCTGTCTCTGTCTCTCTCTCTCTCTCTCTCTCTCTCTCTCTCTCTCTCGCTCTCTCTCTCGCTCTCTCTCTCTCTCTCTCTCTGTCTCTTTCTCTCTCCCTTCCTATGCTGGCCATGGTGGATTTCAATATGGAGGGAAACTTTGAAATCGAACGGAACACGGACAGCAGAAGCAGGCAGATCATTGCTCCTGTCAGGTGCTTGGAGTTGGGCGAAGAAGGAATCGATGAACTGGCGAACGGAGATCCCGTATTCCGGTGTTATCAATTGGAAAAGTGATCTGGGTGATGATTAGTACAGAGAGAGCCGAATCATCATTCTTGTCTTACCACATCCCTTTCACATCGATAGACAAGTGGTGATTGCCTCGGTGCATTCTCTGCTTTATTATCTTTGTTTCTTGCGTGCTCCCTCTCTCTCTCTCTCCCAATCTCTCTTCCTTTCCTGGACATGGTGGAGTTGGGCGAAGAAAGTGCTTGTCATGTGCAAGTCATGTGCTTGGAGTTGGGCGAAGAAAGGATCGATCAACGGGCCAACGGAGATCCCCTGTTCCGGCGTTAATAATTGGAAAAGTGGTCTGAGTGATTATTGGTACAGATGGACAAAGTACAAAGTGCAGGTTGGAAGCTTCTAGCGCGGGGATCTCTTTCTCTCTGTCCCCTTCTCTCTCTGCGTCTCTCTCTCTCTCTCTCTCTCTCTCTCTCACACACACACTCACTCTCTCTCTCTCTTTTCCCCCTCTCTTTCCTCCATCTCTTTCTCTATCTGTCTCACTGCCCCTCCCTGACTATAGGTCCTGGTGATTCTCTCAATGCCCATAAATTTCTCAGCGATGCATCTCTTTATTTATTTATCTTGATATGTATCTATGTATTTCTGTCTGAATAAACAGATCTCATTTCGCAAATTATGATCGATGATTTACTTTATTAGTCCCATCTACATGGAACGTCAAAGACCCTCACTAAACTGGATGTTGAGATAGATCGATAGACAGATAAATAGATAGAGAGAGATAGATTGATTGATAGATAGATAGGTAAATAGATAGACAGACAGACAGACAGATAGGCAGTTAGATAGATAGATATATGTACAGTTAGATAGGTAGATAGATAGTCCAACATGACTGAATATAAACGTTGAACCATAGAACTCTATAAAAGCTCCGATAGATGAAGTCGAGGTTGGGACGTGTTTTCCTCGCCGCACAGTCTACCTGTGATTCAGCCTTCAACTTGGTCCTTTGTGATGATCAATGGATCAGAGAAAAATTGTATTAAAGAAAGCTGAAACACGCGAAGGCGTGCAGTGCAAGGAAAGGTGTATAAAAGGCGCGGTCCTCTGCCTCAGCAATACAGGACCAGAGCTAAAAAGATCCTAAGACAGATGAAAAATGAGATGTGAAACGCAATCTGCTACTGCCCCCTAGTGGTGCGAATCAGTTTATGAAACCCGCAGCGATAGGGCAGAAGGTTTATGTCACGGCAGATTCGGATTGCATAGCTCTGTGCGCTGATACCGGGGCAGAAGAAGACATCGAAGTGGGAGGGCGAGGCGCCTTTCACTTC
>NW_026948187.1:7172745-7180245 GCF_963921235.1 Mobula hypostoma | reverse complement strand
AGGGAATGCGGGTGGTGAAACAATCCATTTATATACTATCAGGATGGTGGGTATTAAGACGGAATATAGAAGGTTGTTCCTCTAGATTGAGTGTGGCCTCCTGTTTGCACGTGAACAGAAATCGGAATCGAGTATTACCCGTTCGTGACAGAAGGGAGCAAATGATCACAGTTCGTTGCTGCCACCTAGCGGTACAACAGGACCACTGAACTTCTCTACGATTGGCTGGAAGGTTTTTGTAGTGGGAGACTCGTTATCTGGAGCTCTGTGCGCTACTACAGGCGCAGTAGTAGACGGCGGAGTGGGAGGCCGATGCATGTATCACTTCCAGTTTAAACAGAGTGCTGCTGGGTCTTGTCGCCGTGTAGGAATCGGATGTGTAGTTCGTAACCGACCCTTCTCCAACAGAATAGAAGAGAGCATCTATTCTCCGGTCCGATCGCTGTCTGTACCAATACAGATCTTCATAGCGCGTATTCAGCAATGTGCATACGACGCTGAACGGCTGTCCCACACCGATTGACATGGACGACGGCGATTGCTCCACATACGCGGAGAGAATCTCTGTAAGATGAAATACGATACGGTTTTAATTTCCCGCAATTGTTCAACAAGGGTTAAGCTAGTCACAAGGAGACGGTTGGTGTGCTCACAGACACTGTTGCGCGATGTGCAATCGGCGTGATGCACCATCGTCGCGCCATGACCATGCCTGACTATACACCGAATGACCGAACTCTGATCTCTCTCTCCCTCCCTCTCTCTCTCCCTCGTGTTTCTCTGTCTCTCTCTCTCTCTGTTTCTCTCTCTCTCTCTCACTCTCTCTCTCTCTCTCTCTCTCTCTCTCTCTCTCTTTCTCTCTCTCTCTCCCTCTGTGTTTCTCTCCGTTACAGCACAGATGCACGCACACGGTGTCTACGAAGTACAGAATTGCGCACACAATGAACTATTCTTCATTATGCTCATGAGTTGAAAGGGATGCATCAAACCTTTGCCCTCTTGGAGAAGAATATTACCAAGCTTAACCACGTTCGGTACTGGACGACGTCAGTCTACACAGGACATTGTACACCCGCTTACCCCAGACCTGTGAGTTTAACTTACGCGGTATGGCCACCACAATCAGCGGGAGGCAAAGTGTTCCCCGCACCATCATTGACAGGATGAGGATAGTTCCTCTGTGTGGAGTCGAATGAAGCTCAGTATCAAATGTCAGGGAAGTCTCTCTCCGTGGTCTGACAAAGGAACTGTCCTCCCGTTGGCTGTCTGACAATTACGTCACTTCCGTAGCGGCAGAGCTCCTTTGGCGCGGTTTTCATTGTTGAGAAAATGACAAGACGACCCCAGACGAGTTCATGTAATGCAGATGCGTTTGGATGATTCTCAGTGGGTGGCACATATCCCGGGAAAACCGGCTTAAAATAATCGGCACAAAGATCCTCGGGAGCCCAAAACGCATCTACAATAGAGCTTCAATTAATTTTTTTATGGTTTTTTGACCCGGGTATCGCTTCTATGCGAGACAGTTCTCGCCCTTCGCCATAACCTCATAGCAAGGTGGGATGTAACTGGCATCATGTTCTCTTCAGTGCTGAGGAAAGTGAAGTTATCCACGGAGGTTCGGGCTCCCGAATCACATCAACACTGAACTATGTCAAACCCTCTGACCTCACTTGTAGGATTTCTACAATTCATGTTCTCGGTGTTACTTTTTGTACTTACTTAAATCGTCTTCCACCTCTTTGTTCTGTTTGCAATTGAGCGGTTTGTCTTCTTTTGCAAACCGATTTTCCGTTTTCCCGTTTAGTTGTTCATTAATCATGTACTGGACTTAAAATGGGTGGCCACTGGGAGATCACCCTCCTTCCAGCCTCCTCTAGTGTTGCGACCATCCCTATTCCGACGTCAATCTATGGCCGTCTCCACTGTCGCGATGAGGCCACACTCAAGATGGAGCAGCTCACTCTATATTCCGTCTGGGTAGCCTCCAACCTGATAGCATGATTGATAACATCGATTATAACATCGATTGCTCGAACTTCATGTAATCCCTCCAAACCCTCCTGTTCACCATCCCCATGCCCTTCTCTCTCTCTCCTCTCTCTCTCTCTCTCTCTCTCTCTCTCTCTCCCTCGCTTCTTGACTTCCCATCGCCTCCGTCTGGTGCTTATCTCCCATTTTCGGGCATTTCGCCAGGGACTCTCTGGATCCTTCACGGCGAGCGATCGAGCCTTGTACAACGAGCTCCCGCCGTTCGTCATCGTTGCGCACAATTCACAGTTCGTGTCTTGCCCCTCTACAGTGAAGTCCCGCTGTTCCTCATCATCCCACGCCATTCGCGCTGAATGTCCTACCCTTGTACACTGAGGTGTCGGTGTTCCACAACACTCTAAGTGTGCTACCATTTTGTGCTTCGACCAACTGTACTGTATTCAGAGCGTAAGATGTGAGAGCGGCGAACATCAAATGGAGGTAGTTTCTATCTAGTCTGATCACCGGGGGGGAAGCTTTCACCTACAAAAGGGGACCGTGCGCAAAGATATCTATGCAACCATTTTAATGCCGAACAAGGGAAATACTTGACAAGAGCAGGTGCGATATCGTCGCCATTTGTTTCTCTCAGTGGCCGCATCGCAGCGCCATCTGTCGGACAGGATCACACCTGCGCTTCGATTGACATCAAGACGGTGGGGTTTTTGTTCATCTCCTCCGTCTGACCCAGTCTCTGTGATCACGCCAGGCACAGAAGTACACGGCTGACGTATTCGCCTCCAAGGCGGCGGAGATCAGCCTGAAGATGTAGCTGCTCGGTCTCTCTGCGGCAAAGCCGTACAGCGGCCCCTTTGGTTCCACTCTGCCGGCAAATGTAGAGTAGAACAAGTTCTGGAGCCCCTGTCCCGGGTGTTGTCTGTACCAGAGCATCGTATCAGCCGCGTTGCTACTCCCTTCCACAGTACAGTTCAGCGTCACAGCCCGGCAGGTAGGAACGGAGAAAGCTGGAATCTGGCGGATCGTCACCGGGGTCACATCTGAAGAAGAGAGTGGGAGTGAAAAGAGGTGAGTATGCGGACGGCGAGAACGACGGTGTAGAGAACGGGGAGGATTGAAGCTGGGGTATTTTCGGGTGCGGTCGCAATGGAGCGGTTTCGGCGGAGGAAGCTTTGGGTGAGGATGGGAATGTGGGGAGACAAGCGCGGAATGAGACAGAAAAAGCACAGGGCGAGATAATGTAAGGATTATGAGAAGCGAAAGGAGATCGGAAAAAGTGTTAGCAAATTTCCCTCACAGTGGAAGGAGACGATAAGTTGCAGAAACAGGAACATCTTCTCTGGAGGGTAATTCCCTCCCAAGTGAAAGTGTCGTGTCCAGGAGCAATGAATCCACTCACTTCAGTCCCGCTTGTCATGTGACTCAGTGACCTATTTGGTCGTTGGTGATACGGATGGCCGCGCCCTCTGCTTCTGTCAGCTAATCTCAATCCAGGCATGCGCAGTATTACTCTGCCGAATCGTCATTGTCCCTTATTGACTTACCACATCCCTTTCTCATCCCTCAATAAGTAGTGATTTCTCCGTCCATTCTCTTCTTCCTTATCTTTCTTTCTTTTGCTCTCTCTCTCCTTCCATCACTTTGCTGGCCAGGGTGGATTTAAAATAGGGCAGAAAACGTTGAAAGCGAATGTGTTAACGGCAGTGGAAGGAGGCAGATCAATAGTCTTTGTTCCTTCCATGTGCTTGGAGATGGAGGCTGCCATTTTGTAGAGCTGTTTTACATCTTCCATTTTGTGAGATGGAGCTGCTTTGCCCTCTGTGCTTGAAAATGGACACAATGATATTTCAGGTGAGCTGCGGGGCGAGAGATCATTTTCAGATCAGAAGTTATTTGTGAGGTGTCATTGATAGAAACATAACTTGCAGCGTTGTGAAGGTCGGGATTGGTGCCTGTCTGGAGTGATTCGAGCTGGTTTCTGAAGAGAACAGAGTCAGTAGTTATCGACTGTCACCTGCTGGGAAGAGGGTAATAAATGGATGCTGGCCTGGACCAGAGGTAATTAAAAGTCAATCAGATGTTTAGGTGTCCTACAGACAATGACACTGGAATGTAATATTTGAATTGGCTAGGAACGAATATAAAAGTGGGCACTTCAATGTCCTATCAGCGATACCTCTCTCAGGAGACCCACCTTCGCTGGGAAGAACGCTCACGCCAGAGCCTGGGCGAAGAGAGAATCGATAATGAAGCCAGCAGGGATCCCCTATTACGGTGTTATAAATTCGAAAGTTAGTCTGAGCGAGTATTTGTACAGAGGGAACAGTAGAGTTAATGCTGGAACCTGTTGGCCCAGGGTTTACAGAGTCACGGTGATTTTTTTGTTTAGAGACAATAACGCGTGAGCTTCGATTGATTAGTAGTTGCGTAGTGCATTTCCTATCCTTATTCTGTTTCGGAACGGTCAATACCCTCTGCCCCTTACTCCCCTTCCGTCCCTGTCTCTCTCTCCCTCTCTGCTTGTCTGTCTGTCTGTCTGTCTGTCTGTCTCTGCTATCTTTGTACACCGAAAACCCTCTGTCCTTCCACAGTCCCCACCATTCACGTTGTGTGCCCTACCCTGTACTCTGATTTCCCTCTGACCCTCAGCACTCCCCACCCATCTCGGTATGTGTCCCCTACCCTCGTTCACCGAGGTCTCACTGTCCCTCGCACTCCCCACCAGTTACGGTGTTTTTATAAAACCTATTGCCCCGAGGTTCCTGAAACGTCCATTCCTCCGCGTATTCTGTGTTTCCACTAATGGGCAAATTGATCATAGAGATTGAAAATCATTGGGGCACTCATAGTTTCTGATACTTTGGGTACATTGAAAGTTCCCGGAATGATCATGTGTGGGAAGACCGCACATAAGAAAGAAGAATGGTGAGTGTGTGGATTCTCTTCACCCAAATGGATGTTTCAGAAGAGGAGGAAATGAAAAGCTACGGTACAATGGCGTCGCCCGTTATTTCACTGATTGGACACGACGGCGCACACGACTGAATGAGAGACCTACCTCCCACCATGTGATTGACAGGAGGCGTGTTTCCTGTTTTGCTGACAACAGCGACACTTTTGACGGCGAGGTTTTTGTACAGCTTCCCCGTCACTCTGAGCCGCTGTGATCTTTCCAGGCGCAGAAATAAACGGCCGACGAATTCGCCTCCAGTTTGACGGACTTCAGGAAGAACTCGTTGCTCTTCGGCCGCTCCGCCGTAAAACCGTCGACCAATCCCTTTGGGAACACGGAATTAGCTCTGTTCGAGTGAAACATGTACGCCGGACCCCTTCCCGGGTATTGCCGGTACCAGTACAAGTAGTTAGTATCACTGGTTCTACCCTCTACTGTACAACGCAGGGTCACATTCTGGCCCGCAGTTCCGGAGAAACCTGGAGTCTGGTGGATCGTCACCGAGGTCGCGTCTGGAAAAAAGAGACAAGGGTGGCAGGACTGTGTGAATGGAAACGGAGAACCCGATCACTGGGGAAAGGGAGAAGGAGGGTACATTGACAGAAGGTAGGAGGGGGATTGAAGTCGGGCAATCTTCAAAGGACTTCGAAATTTAAAGGCGGCGGCAGAAAGAAGAGAGTGTGCGGGCGGGAGGGCTCGTAAATAAATAACTCGAGGGCAAAGCGAGTGAAGGGAATGTGAAAGGAAGCAATGGGAGAAGCAATAATATTTTTGAACTTTCACTCACAGCGGAAGGCGACGATGAATTGCAGAAACAGAAACATCTTCGTTGGAGGGTTTACTCTCTCAGTGATGAAGCGCTGCGGGCGGCGGAGGCGAATTCATTCACTTCGACCCCGCTTGTGACGTATCCCAGTGACGTAGGTGGATTTGCGGAAGTAGCAAACAGCCCCGCCCCTTCTATGAAGCTGCCCCATTAGAGAGATTGGCCTCCCTCCGGCGCAGAGAGAGAGACCCCACAATGATGGGCAACGGGACGAATGGGCGGGAGGCAGGTGCAGGGAGACTGCAGGGAGTTGGAAGACTCAATCTAGTTGGGCTCACTGGGAATCGATCAACACGGTCCTGTAACGAAGAACCGGCTGTAAAGTTCCTTGCGCCGAAGGATTTCTCTCATTTGAATGCTTAGGGGAGAACGAAAGGGCGACGCCTGCGCCATGTACTCTGAGGAATAACAACACCTCGCCGTCTGAGTGAAAGCCGCTCCCTAGATGACAGCCAGCTCAACCGTTCTCTTCCTGACAACTGTCTTCGGTTGCGCATCAAATAATTCCATTCCTGAGGACCCCGACATCCCAAACAACTGAGCGTGGAAGGAGCAGTTCGCCGAAGTTCCCTGATCCCAAACACTTCACATCATTCTCTGTGTGTGTGTCCTATCCTTCAACACCGAGGTCCCTCTGCCCCTCGACACTCCCACCATTCAGAGTGAATCCTTCCCTGGTACACCTACCGTCCGCTGCTCGTCAGCTCTTCACACCATTTACTGAGTGTGTCCTGTCCTTGTACACCGAGAGCCAACTGTTTTTCATCGTTGCACACCATTCCCGGTGCGTGTCGTGCCCTTCTAGACGAACTCCCACTGTTCCTGATCATTTCAGACCGTTCGCAGTGTGCTTCCTACGGTTGTACACCCAGGTCCGTCTGTTCCTCAACACACTAAGTGTCCGAGCATTTTGTGTTTCGAACAATGGATGTGGTGGGTTAAGTGCAGAGGACTAACCCTAACCCTAATGGCGAATTCAGATGGAGGTAGTGTCTATATAGTCTGATCATCTGAGGGAAGCTTGCAGCTAAAAAAATATACACAGAACGGGTGAAAAAATATCTGTGCAGAATCGTTTCCGCCATTTGAATGCCGAACAAGAGACCGACATGACAAGAGCAGGTGCGATATCGTCGCCATTTGTTTCTCTCAGTGGCAGCATCGCAGCGCCATCTGTCGGACAGGATCACACCCGCGCTTCAATTGACATCAAGACGGTGAGGTTTTTGTTCAGCTCCTCCGTCTGAGCCAGTCGCTGTGATCACTCCAGGCACAGAAGTACACGGCTGACGAATTCGCCTCCAAGGCGGCGGAGCTCAGCCTGAAGATGTAGCTGCCCGGTCTCTCTGCGGTAAAGCCGTACAGCGGCCCCTTTGGTTGCACGATGCCGGCATATGTGGAGTAGAACAAGTTCTCCAGCCCCTGTCCCGGGTTTTGTCTGTACCAGAACATTCTATCAGCCGCGTTGCTGCTCCCCTCGACAGTACAGTTCAGCGTCACAGCCCGGCCGGTAGGAACGGAGAAAGCTGGAATCTGTTGGATCGTCACCGGGGTCACATCTGAAGAAGAGAATGGGAGTGAAAAGAGGTGAGTATGTGCACGGCGAGAATGACGGGGGATAGAAGGGGGAGGATTGAAGTTGGAGTACTTTCGGGCGGCGGTCGGTATGGAGAGGTTCCGACGAAGGAAGATCACAGTGAGGATGGGATGTGCGGAGAAAAGAGCAGAATGA